>NC_069501.1:199918556-200158556 GCF_027579735.1 Bombina bombina | reverse complement strand
CCAAAGGGTTATGATCAGTGAGCACCGGGAATGAATGTCCATACAGATATGGTGAAGTTTCTTAAGGGCCCACACTAGCGCCAAACATTCCTTTTTGAATGTTGCATAAGCCACCTCTCGGGTCAATAACACGAACAATAAAGGATCTATATGGACAGGAAGCATTTGGTAGGGTCAGGAGCAGCAAGTATGGGACCTTTTGGTTAATGCAAGTTCTAACATGTTAAAAGCAGTATCGCACTTGGGGGATCACAGGACCTGTCCTAACGCTGCTTTTTACCGCCCTCTGGTATTTAGAGTCAGCCAGGAAAGGGTCTAACACTCACTTCCAAGCCGCAGATCCCCTTATGCCAATTGCGTATCCTATCTTTTCAATGGGATCTTCCTAACGCCGGTATTTAGAGTCTTGGCTGAAGTGAGCGGTAGACCCTCTACCGACAAGACTCCCCCTGCAGAAAAAAGTCAGTAGTTAAGAGCTTTATGGGCTAACGCCGGTTTATAAAGCTCTTAACTACTGTGCTATAAAGTACACTAACACCCATAAACTACCTATGTACCCCTAAACCGAGGCCCCCCCCCACATCGCCGCCACTCTAATAAAAAATTTTAACCCCTAATCTGCCGACCGCACACCGCCGCCACCTACATTATCCCTATGTACCCCTAATCTGCTGCCCCTAACATTGCCGACACCTACATAATATTTATTAACCCCTAATCTGCTGCCCCTAACATTGCCGACACCTACATAATATTTATTAACCCCTAATCTGGCCCCCCCAATGCTGCCGCTACCTACCTACACTTATTAACCCCTAATCTGCCAACCGGACCTCACCGCTACTCTAATAAATTTATAAACCTCTAAACCGCCTCACTCCCGCCTCAAAAACCCTATAATAAATATTATTAACCCCTAATCTGCCCTCACTAACATCGCCAACACCTAACTTCAAGTATTAACCCCTAATCTGCCGACTGGACCTCGCCGCTACTCTAATAAATGTATTCACCCCTAAAGCTAAGTCTAACCCTAACCCTAACACCACCCTAAATTAAATATAATTTTATTCTAACGAAATAAATTAAATATTATTAACTAAAGTCTTTCTATTTAAAACTAAATGCTTACCTGTAAAATAAACCCTAATATAGCTACAATATATAACGAATAATTATATTGTAGCTATTGTAGGATTTATATTTATTTTACAGGCAACTTTGTATTTATTTTAACTAGGTACAATAGCTATTAAATAGTTATTTATTATTTAATAGCTACCTAGTTAAACTAATTACAAAATTACCTGTAAAATAAATCCTAACCTAAGTTACAGTTAAACCTAACACTACACTATCAATAAATAAATTAAATCAATTAACTACAAGTACCTACAATTAAATAAACTAAACTACAAAAAAAAAAACACTAAATTACAAAAAATAAAAAAAGATTACAATAATTTTAAGCTAATTACACCTACTCTAAGCCCTCTAATAAAATAACAAAGCCCCCCAAAATAAAAAAATTCCCTACCCTAATCTAAATTAAAATAGTTAACAGCTCTATTACCTTACCAGCCCTTAAAAGGGCTTTTTGCGGGGCATGCCCCAAAGAAATCAGCTCTTTTGCCTGTAAAAAAAACACAATACCACCCCTCAACATTACAACCCACCACCCACATACCCCTACTCTAACCCAAACCCCCCTTAAATAAACCTAACACTACCCCCCTGAAGATCTCCCTACCTTGAGTCGTCTTCACTCAGCCGAGCACCGATGAACCAAAAGAAGACATCCGGAGCGGCAGAAGTCTTCATCCTATCCGGGCAGAAGAGGACATCCGGACCGGCAGACATCTTCATCCAAGCGGCATCTTCTACCTTCATCCATCCGACGAGGAGCGGCTCCATCTTCAAGACCTCCGGCGCGGAACATCGTCTTCCTACCGACGACTACCGACGAATGAAGGTTCCTTTAAGTAATGTCATCCAAGATGGCGTCCCTCGAATTCCGATTGGCTGATAGGATTCTATCTAACTTCAGTTTGAAGACAAACCGTGAATAGATCTTCTGGGGTTAGTGTTAGGGTTTTTTTTTTGTTTTTTGGGTGGTTTTTTTTTTAGATTAAGGCTTTGGGCTTTGCAAAAGAGCTAAAGGCCCTTTTAAGGGCAATGCCCATACAAATGCCCCTTTAGGGGCAATGGGTAGCTTAGGTTTTTTTTAGAGTTAGGTTTTTTTATTTTGGAGGTTGGTTGGTTGGGTAGTGGGTTTTACTGTTGGGGGGACTTTATATTTTTTACAGGTAAAAGAGCTGTTTAATTTAGGGCAATGCCCTACAAAAGGCCCTTTTAAGGGCTATTGGTAGTTTATTGTAGGCTAGAGGGTGTTTTTATTTTGGTTGGGCTTTTTTATTTTTTTAGGGCTATTAGATTAGGTGTAATTGTTTTTATTTTTGATAGTTTCATTTATTTTTTGTAATCTTAGTGTTTTTTATTTTTTGTGATTTTAGTGTTAATTATTTTTGGTAAACTTAGATTTTTAAAAATTTTCGTAGGATTTTTTTTGTTGTAATTTAGATTTTACTTTTTTTTATAGTGTTAGGTTTTTTAAATTTGTAATTTAGGTTTTTAATTGGTAGTACTTTTTATTTTATTAGAATAGTAATGTTAAGATAATTTATAGTTTAATGTAAGGTTTATTTTTATTTCACAAGTAAGTTTTTATTTATTTAAATAGCGTTATATTGTAATTTTAATTTAAAGTTAGGGGGTGCTAGGTTTAGAAGTTAATAGTTTAATTTAGTGTTTTGCAATGTGGGGGCGGTGGTTAAGGGGTTAATAGCTTTATTTAGGTGTCGGCGATGTCGGGGGCAACAAATTAGGGGTTAATAACTTTATTTAGGTAGCAGCGATGTTGGGGGCGGCAGATTAGGGGTTAATAATTTTATTTAGGTGTCAGCGATGTCAGGGGCGGCAGATTAGGAGTTTGTTAGGGTTTTAGGTTAAAACGTAACTTTTTTCCCCCATAGACATCAATGGGGTTGCATTACGGAAATTTTTCTTTCCGCGATTGCAGCAGGTGTTAGATTTTTTTCTAACACTCTCTCTCCATTGATGTCTATGGGGAAAAGCGTACACGAGCACGTCAAAGCAGCCCTTGGATTTTGTGCGTAATGAAGCTTAACGTAACCATATCGCATGCACAAGGAGGCTTTTCAGAAACTCGTAATGATTAGCGCAAAACTCGTAATCTAGGTGAATGTTACATAAAAATAATGTTGCATAATTCTGCACTATGAGGAAACGAGGTAAGTGTAACTTTGGGGGATAAAATCTCTTAAATCTTGATTTTTCAAGCTTTCGTTAAGATAATGTTGCATAATTCTGCACATAGTGCATAATTATGTAGCATTATTTTATTTATTTGTAATACTTTTATTTATATGAAAAATAAAGAATACAATTTTAACTTTTTGTTAACTGCTATTTACACTAGTTAAGAATTTGCTTTACAATTTATCTATATGCCATGTTTTACAGTGTTATTTGGATTACAGTCTTTGAGTTAGTCTTTAATATTGTAGATACATTTTGTATACATGTCCTCAGTTTATATATAAACAAAATAAAATAAAATAAATATAACAAAACAAAATAAACAACACACTCACTACACCTGAGCCCACTAGTTGGGTTCTCTTTCTCTTATTCATACACTCATAGTTTAATCTTACATTGGTGATACCAAATAAGTTATTCAGTTTGGTCTATTAGGTTTATTTTTGTTTATGTGGTCTATCCTTTCAGATTTAGTTGACATTCACCCCTCAGTTGGGCGTTTAGTATATATTCAGAATTTCTTATCGGATATATTATTTGAGTTTGCTGTTCGTTGTTTAGAGTTAGGATATATGGCCCCCACTTTTTATGAAGTGTGCTGTTCGTCTTTGGAGGTCTCCCCATGTATCTGTTTATTCGAATAGTAACTGTTAAAGTATTTTATGTTTGAGTTGTGCAAGTGTAGGAGCTTTGTCATTCAGCCAGTGTTTTAGGATGGGATTCCTGGCCTGGAGTATTATGTTATAAACCAGTAATGAGCTTATGAAAGGTAGGTTTTGGATATCAATAAATAGCATTGCCTGGGCTGTGATGTCTATGTTTTTGTTGATCGTGGAGCTCACCCACCTTGTCAGCATTCCCCAAAATCTGTACAACCTAGGACAGGACCAAAGCATATGTAGTAGGTCTGCCACTGGGTTGGAACACCTTGGGCATCTTCCTTCATGATTGGGTTCCCATGTTTTATATGTTTTAGGTGTTATGTATGCTGGTTCTAGTATCTTAGTTTGTGACTCTCTTACACTAGCTGAGAGTATGGCTTTCCGGGTTTTTTATATACTTTGTTGTATTAATGTAGTTGTTATGTCCGTACCCAAGATGTGGGACCATTTTTCACTGATATGTTGCAATGTATATGCATTGTCAATGGCTACCAAGGATTTGTAGATTGGGGATATTGATTTTCTTCCCTGTTTATATAAGTATCAGTTAATTAAGGCTATTTTCCTTTGCTGGTAATATTTTGGAGTTTAACAGCTTGGTTACATAGTGTTTTGCTTGTAAGTATGCAAAATTATGATTGCGTGGTATACTGTATTTTGTTTGTAGTTGTGTAAAAGTCTGAGTGGTCTGCTCATTTCCATCTATTAATTTAGAGATTGGGTCTATTCCTAGTTCTTTCCAGGTTCTAAATACTGAAGTGGTGAACCAGGGGATAAAATTTGGATTGCCCTCTAGCGGAAGAAGTTTAGTGACTTTGTGGTGTGCTTTTAATTTGTGTCAGATTTTCCTTCAGGCATACACTGGTTGCTGGCGTATTGGATATTTTACTAAATATTTATCAGCTTTGGTGGCGCTCATATGTGGTAAGATTGCAAGGGACCAGAGTTCCACTGCTTGTTGCTCTAAATATGGTATAGTAAATTGTTCCTGACCTGTCAACCAGTCCAGTATATACTTTGCTTGGGTCGCTAAGCTATCCATCTGTATGTCAGGTACAGCCATCCCCCCAGCATCCACTGTACTTATCATTCTTGTGCGTTTAATTCTATGGGGGGGGTTTTAGCCCATAAAAACAAAAACATAAGCGAGTTCCAGAACTTTACATCAGTTTTGCTTATTACATAGGGTAACATTTGAAGTAGATAGAGGATTTGGGGGAATAAGATCATATTAATTAAACTAATTCTGCTTGCCATTGTAAGGGGGGATTTTGTCCAATGCTCAATTAAGTCTTTGGCTTCTTTTTTCAGGGGTGAGTAGTTTGCTTCATACCACGTGTTGGGGTCTATGTTTAATTTAATGCCTAAATATTTAAAGTGTCCTTCCGCTATTTTCAATCGTAGTTTAGTTTTGGGGGTGTTTTATATGTCTTTAGCCATATTAATTCTTGTCTGTGTTCATTTTATATCCCGATATGCATCCAAATTTGGTTAGGATGTCCATTACTTTGGGTATGTTAGTTACATGGTCTTGTAGGTATAATATCATATTGTCTGCAAATAGAGATAAATGTACTGTCTTCTTTCCTATTGTTAAGCGCATTGTTTCCTCTCTAATCTTTATGGCCAGGGGTTCTAAGGCAAGGTAAAATAGAAGGGGGGAAAGCGGGCAGTCCTTTCTCGTGCCCCTTTCAAGTGTGAAAGGCTGGGACGGGGTTCCATTAACTAATATTGCTGCTTGTGGGGATGTGTATAGTGTTTGTATCGTTTCCGCAAAGTGCCCTCTGATCCCAAAATTCTTGAGAGTTATAAAAAGATGGTCCCAAAGTACCCTGTCGAAGGCTTTTTCCATGTCAACTAACAAAGTGCATGCACTATGTGTGGTCTTCCCCTCCTCAGTAAATTTTGTAGTGTTCTTAGATTTGTAACCAAGTTTATACTTTTTATGAAGCCTATTTGGACTTGTGTATTAAGCGGAGCAGTACTTTCACTAGTCTATTTGCTAGGATTTTGGTGAATAGTTTGTAATCCGAATTCATGAGGGATATTGGTCTGTATGATGCTGGGTAAAGTGGGTCTCTATCTGGTTTGGGGATTAGACTAATGTTTGCCTCTGTGAATTTTTGTGATAATTTGACTGTGCCTTTCATGATTCCATTGAATAGTGTTAAGAGTGTTTCAGCCACTTCTAATCTAATTATTTTATAAAATTTGTTTACCATGGTGTCGGGTCCTTTTCTAATGGCAAGTGTCTGATTGTCTTAATTATCTTGGCTATTGTTATAGGTGTATTGATGTTTTGCAGGTGATCTTCTGTCAATGCGGGAAGTTTTAGAGTACTCCAGAATGATGCCTTTTCCCCTTCATCTACCTCCTGCCCCTTGTATATTTGTGTGTAGTATACTTTGAATATTTTCTGTATGTCACTATTTTCTGGGTGGTGGATACCCTTGCCTATTATGGCTGTGATATTTCTAGTTCCTTTAGACAGTTTGGATATTCTGGCTAACAAGCGCCCAGTTTCGATTCTGTTTCTGTAATATCTAGCATGTGCTGCTTGCATGTCTTTTGCTGTGTTTTGAGTCAGCATGTGTCTCTGTGGGCTTTTTTGTCTTTATATTTTTCCCTGTGTTCTTTCATTGGGTGTCTTAGATATTTATTTCTATCATTTATCAGCTGTCACAGCGCCTATTCCTCTCTAAGTTTCTTCCCCCCCCCCCCCTGTAATGGCATAAGTGGTAATCACCCCCCTGAGGAGAGATTTACCAGTTTCCTAATAGAGTACTGGGTCATTTATGTGCTGTTGGTTTGAAGACTTGCATGTCAGCCATTCCCCCACTAAGTGTCTTTTAAGATTTATGTCTTGATTCGAGTATTTGGGGAATGACCAGTGATTGGAAAGATTTTGTTTCTTACCCAATGTTAATTTGAGAAGTATTGGTGCGTCATCGGATAGTTGGGGTGTCTATGGTGGCATCCAAGACCCTTGGGCTTAGTAAGTCTGAGATAGGAAATAAATCTATGTGGGACATAGTATCTTTTGCAGGGGTGATGCATGTATAATCACTTGCTTCAGGGTTTCTGTCCCTCCAAATATCCTTTAGAGAGAGTGCTTTCATGAATTTAGTTAGCATCAGGGATTCTCTTTTTGCATTTGATGGTGGTTTCTTTGATCTGTGTGTTGTGTTAGGGTTTTTAAAATGATCTGCAGGTGTCTGTGGTGCCACATTGAAGCCCTTCCCCCTGTATCAGTGGTATGTCAGATGTGCTAATTAGCTGTGTTCTGAATGCGCTCCAAAATTCTTGTTTGTGTATATGTGGACCATATACTCCACCTAGGGATCCTAGTCTCCCCTCAATCTCCAACTGGAGCAGTATGTATCTGCCCTCTGTGTCTGTTATAGTTTTGAGAATGTTATAATCTAGGATTTCCTAAAAAGGATGGCCACACCTCTAGCTCTAGCACTTTCGTACTGCATGTATATAACCTCTCCAACCCAACCTTTCTTGAGTTTTGGATGTTCTATTGGTTTCAGGTGTGTTTCCTGTAATATTGCTATGTCTGTTCATTTTGATTTTAGTTGCCTTAATATGGTGTTTTTCTTGATGGGTGACGTAATTCCCCCACATTCCAAGAAACAACACTTGTTCCCATTATGTTGCTTGTGTGTGTTGCCCCAATGTGAGTGAGTTTTGTTAAGTTTTGTTTAAGTTACAGCTTTTTTATTTTTTTTATTTTAGTGTTAGCGTGTGGATGTACGTTACTTACAATTTAGCGCCCTGGGGTTTCTGTTAAGCTGTTTGATCACTTTGCCTAAGTACTGTACTTTGGTATAACTCTAGAGTGGAGAAAGAAAATTCTTATAATTCAATATATGATATACATAAATCTGAAGAACAAACACAAAAGAAGGATTATCAACAAAATCTGTGCAAGTCTATGAACAATACAAAACAGTGCAAATTTATGAACAATACAGAACATTTCTGTCCCCCCACCCCCCACCTTCAAAAGGATATCTAAGGCCTTCGATTGAGGCCTTTCATTTAGTAGTAGTTAGTCCTCAATCTTCTTCATTATTTTCCATACATATCCAGTAATTCTAATAGATCTTCTTGCTTTAAGGGTTGCAATGTTCAATCTACTGCTTCTTCAATACGATCTTCATCTTCTCTCTGTTCTTTCAAGAGGTTTATTCGTTGTAGGTATACTTGAAGCTGCTTTGGGGAGTCAAATATGTTTGGTCCCAGTGGTGTTTGTAGTTTGAGGCAAGCAGAATACATCAGGAATATTTTCTCTCCCTTCTCCCAAAGTTCTTTGCAGTATGGTGTGAACTCTCTTCTCTTGGCCACCTCCGCAGAATAGTCTTGGAAGAGGTATATGTGCTTTCCATCATGTGTTACCTCGGGTACTTGTCTGTATGCTTTTAGAATGGTCATCTTATCTTTGAAGTTAAAATATTTATCATGATCTACCTGGATGCAGATGGTTGGTCAGATCTTGTTGCATTTATTCCCACCCTATGTGCCCTTTCTGCTATGTTTGGTATGTTGCTCTGAGGGATTTTCAGCAGACTTGGTAGTATTCTCTCTGCAAATTCTATCAACGTCGAATTGGGTACAGCTTCAGGCAATCCTACCACTCTGATGTTATTTCTTCTGGACCTGTTTTCCAGGTCGTCCATTTTTTTCTTTCAGGAGTTTATTTTGCCTTTGTAGTTGTGCGATGTTTGCAGTGGCCTCCCTAGTCTGTGTTTCATTCTCTGCAACTTTTTGTTCTACCGCTGCTAGCCTTGTAGTAAACGTTTTAAAATCAGATAATAGTATATCTAGGCCAGTTTGGAGTTGATCAATTTTCAGAAGAAAAAGTGTAGATAATTGTGTGACAATAGGGTGGGTGTCATGTTGAGAAATATCTACATCTTCTGTTTCATTGCTTGCGACTGTATGAATTTCTACTTGGTGCGTGTTCTTTTTATCCTGTTGCCTATGCTTCCCAGACATTTTGTCAGTCTTTTTTGTGTAGGGGGTATATTATTTTTGCATACAGGATATGAGCTGTTTAATATTAGCTTTATGTAGGGTTTTAGTAAATTGTATAGGTTTATTTGACCTATGGCTTTGTGAGTTATGTCTGCTTATTAGTTGTGGTATTAAAGTTTGTTTCCTTTCCTCCTAAGTGTTATATCTTAGGCTTTTATAGTCTCTTGTGTTCAGTATCTTGAAACTCCTGTCTAAAGGTGTGTGTACCCTTTTCTGTCTATTTATTTGTTACGGAGATTGCGGTGAGCCACATGGGCTGTTGGATTCTCTTGAATTGCGGCGGTTATCCATCCAGCAGCGTGTCTATTCTCCTCAGTTCCCCAAGGGTCTAATTCTGTGGCTTCAGGGTATATTTCTGAGTCCCCAAGTATCCCCTCCACTCAGGGTCTGATGAGTCTTGCAGGTGCAGCTCCGGGGTTTGCGCCGTATTCTTTGTTCGTCGTCCTCATGGTAGGGGAGCCGATGCTCAGGCTCCTGACTCTATGTGTTCCAGATGGAAAGAGGTATTTCCCCCACCAAGGAGAGTGAGTATTTTGGGCAAAAGATTGCGGTTTACTGCTTATAAAGGAAGGTCAGATCAGAGCTCTAACTTCTTGCTGCCGTCCTTGGTGCCCGCCAACTGGAAGTCATGTAACATTATTTTTTTTTTAAGTTTACTGTCTCTTTAATCAATGAGAGCTAAAAAGAGCGTTTGTTTTTTAAGATAATTATGGCTTCATTTATAAAGCTCTGGGTGGTGGACTTAAAAGGATATAAAACTTTTTTTTTTCATTATTCAGATAGAGAATACAATTTAAAAAATGTTTTCAATTTACTTATATTATCAAATTTGCTTCATTCTCATGTTATTCTTTGTTGAAGAGATACCTTGGTAAGTACCATGCACATGTCTGAAGCACCGCATGACAGGAAATAGAGCGGCATCTAGTGCTCTTCCTAATGTATAAAATTGTTGCAAAGCTGTTTCCATATAGTGCTGAAGACACATGCTGTGACAGTCTATGATAGAAAAAAAAAACTATTATACCTATCACTAGTTCACTGAGTGTATGCTACCATAATCTCCCAATAAACAGAACTAGTATATTGAGAATATAAATGGAAGCAATTTAATCTAAATGGATTTTCTTTTATAGTGGAATTAACAATGCTTGTTTATCTTCACAAACAAAAGTAAACACTGACCTTTTAACAGATTCAAAAATAAAGCAAATAAAAATAAGCATATAACATCAAATGAATAAAAAGATAATGAAGAAGTGAAAACGAATGAAATGAACAAATATGGAATTAGTATAATGTTAGTGTGATGTTATTGACAAGACAACGGAGGCAGAAAGTAAAATGGAAGATGTGGAAAAATAAAAGAATGTAATGCGTGTGTTGTAAGTATGAGAAACTGCGCAGGCATATTACTGAATGGTTAGGTTTAAAGTACATGTCACCCGGAATACTTTGCATGATAGTTTAACAGAGTCAAACCTTTTTGCGGTGATCCGGTAAAAGAACTGTGTATGGAGAAATTTCAGGAGTCTGTCAGATAACAGCGAGAGATTCAGGGTACTGACCAGTGTTTGAGCGCGGAAGACACAGCTGTTCTGATCTGCGTGAGCGTATCCTTCGAAGTCGGTTATGCGGGTGACGTCAGCAGTTACTGACTGTGATCACAGCGTAAGTTGCAGCGCTGTTGAGGACTAAAAAATATAAGTAGATATTTTAGGTATCAATTTTAAGGTGAAATACTTTGTAATCCAATTGTATCCAAAATCAACACTAGAAGGAGAACAGAGGATGTTAGATTTAGTAAACTTTAAATAATTTACTGTGGCCTGATGGAGGAGAACAAAAGTAAAGGGAGAAAATAGTACTTCCCTTCAGTGATCCAATAATCAAGCAATGGAGACTGAAAGTAAGGAACTTTTATAGGGAGTAGAATGGGGAGGAGATTTGACTTAAAGAGGTAGTATGAAAGTCAAATCCTGACAGATCCCCCCTGTCAAGAGGCCCCCCCAGGCAGCCGGGTTCCAGGCTTCGTAGGAAAGGTAGCATGGAAATCGGCCAACAATTCAGGAGCATGTAAATCCCGAACAGGGATCCAGGAATTCTCATCTGTATCATAACCTTTCCAGTGAACAAGATATTCGAGGGTATTTCGGCGTCTTCGGGAATCAAGAATTTCATCAACCTCATATTCCAGAGGATCCGCAATTGACATAGAAACGTCTTCAATGCGAGGTTTATCCTTTCCTAAATAAGGTTTCAAAAGCGAAACATGGAAAGACGGATGTATGTGCATTGAAGAGGGTAAACGCAAAGTCACAGCATTCTCATTTATGATCTTAACTATTGGAAAAGGTCCAATATACTGATCAGCAAGTTTCTTACTGGGAACCGGTAATTTTATGTTTTTCGTGGATAACCAGACTAAATCATCCAATTTATAAGCAGGTGCTGGGTTCCTTTTTTTGTCAAAATAGAATTTCTGAGTCTTCTTGGCATTTAATAGATGTTCCTGTAAACTCATGGTAACTTCTTTCAGAGAGTCTGTGTAATGAGAGACCGATGGAGAGTGGGGACATGTTAAATTTATGGGATATGTGCGAGGGTGGTATCCATATGTCGCAAAAAAGGGAGAGATTTTGGTGGAACTGTTAACTGAATTATTGTAAGCAAATTCAGCATTCGAAATTAAGTCATACCAATTGTCTTGGTGATCGGAAATAAAACATCTGAGATATTGTTCAAGAATCTGATTGACTCTTTCCGTTAAACCGTTAGATTGTGGATGGAAAGCTGTAGTAAATTTTAATGTTATTTGCAAAGTTTTACAGAGAAATCTCCAAAACTTAGAAGTAAATTGTGTACCTCGATCTGACACTATTGACGTGGGTAATCCATGTAGTTTAATGACATGATCTTTGAAAACAATAGCAGTTGCATAGGCTGTGGGAGTTCTTTTCATTGGGATAAAATGTGCCAATCTTGTGAGGTGATCAACTACTACCATAATGGTGTTGTGTCCCTGGGAGTGGAGTAAATCAACAATGAAATCAAGAGATATTGTATCCCAGGGTTTCTGAGGTATGGGTAGTGGAGTTAAAAAACCATAGGGTTTATGGTGATCTTTCTTTTTGGTAGCGCAGATCTTACAATTGGAGATGTAGTTATGTAGGTCCATTTTCATATGGGGCCACCAATACATTCGTTTAATTAATTCAAGGCTTTTGTCCAAACCTGGATGTCCGGCTAAGGGGGTTTCATGATGTTGCTGTATGATCTGATTTCTTAGAGAGTTGGGTACAAAGATTAAATCTTTATACATGTAAAGTCCTGTTTCTGAGTCTGCAATACATACGGGAGGAATTTCATTATCTCTTTGTTGAGCTTGAAACAAATCAGTTGTAGTAATGGTTGTAAATCCAATTATTTTGGAAGATGGAATTATGAAAGTTGAGTTTTCAACATCTTCCCTAGATTCAAACGATCTAGATAGAGCATCTGCCTTTACATTTTTTGTTCCTGGGATGTATGTAAGGATAAAATTGAAACGGTCTAGAAACAGTGCCCATCTTACTTGTCTGGATGAAAGAGTTTTATTTCTTTTAAGATATTGCAGATTCTTGTGATCTGTGTATACCTGAAATGGATCTTTGGTACCCTCAAGGAGGTGTTGCCAATGTTCCATTGCTGCTTTCATTGCCAATAATTCCTTATCTCCCACTGAATAGTTTCGTTCAGCAGGAGTTAACCTTCGGGAGAAATAGGCAATAGGAAAATGGATTGTATCACTTTTTCTTTGTTGGGAAAGTATTGCTCCAATTCCTACATTTGATGCATCTACTTCTAGGATATAAGGTAAATCTGGATCAGGTAATCTTAGAATTGGTGCTTTTGTAAATTCTTTCTTTAAATTGTGAAAAGCTTGCTCTGCCTTTTGATCCCATATGAATTTTTGTTTACCTGTTAATTGAGTAAGAGGTTGGACTATTGTAGAAAACTGATTGATAAATTTTTGGTAGAAATTGGTGAACCCTAAAAATCTTTGTAAAGATTTTAATGTAGTGGGTTTAGGCCAATTTTCGATTGCAGTTAATTTATCTTGATCCATTTGTATTCCTTGTGGGGATATAATGTAACCAAGGAACTTTATTGTGTCTTTATGGAATTGACATTTTTCCATTTTGGCATATAGCTTATGGTCTCTTAATGTTGCTAAGACCCATCGAACATGTTTCTTATGATCTGCTAATGTTTTCGAATAAATTAAAATGTCGTCAAGATAGACGATAACACATATGTCCATCAATTCTTTAAAAATCTCATTAATAAAGAATTGAAACGTGGCTGGGGCATTTGTCAGTCCAAATGGCATGACGTTATACTGGAATAAGCCATACCTTGTTTTAAAAGCGGTTTTCCACTCATCCCCAGGTCTCATTCTAATTAAATTATAAGCTCCCTTTAAATCTAATTTCGTAAATATGGTTGCGCCTTGGAGTCGCTCAATTATTTCAGGGATGAGTGGTAAAGGGTATCTATTTTTAATTGTGACAGCATTCAGAGCTCGATAGTCTATGATCGGCCTGAGTGTGCCATCTTTATTAGTTACAAAAAATATAGCTGAAGCTATTGGTGATGATGATGGAGAAATAAAGCCCTTTCTCAGGTTTTCATCTAAGTATTCACGTAAGTGTTTTTAACTCTTTTTTGTGAAAGAGGAAATATCTTACCAGATGGTACCTCAACACCAGGTTTTGTGTCTATAGGACAATCAAAATGTCTATGTGGTGGAAGTGTTTCAGCATTTTTTAAATTAAATACATCAGTGTAATCTTTATAAACTTCAGGTAATATTGAAGTTATCTGTCCAATTGTAACATATCGAAAACATGTTGTTTGACAGAAATGTGAATTGAAACTAATAATATTATGTACCCAATTTATTGATGGATTGTGTTTCTGTAACCATGGAAAGCCAAGGATTATAGGATGAATGGAACTGGGAATGATATCAAAAGTTAAAAATTCTTTATGACCATCTGGTGTAATTGTTAGAAGTGGTATGGTGTGGTGTGTTATAGGACCTTTTAAGATCTGTGTACCATCTATGACTCTCACAAAAACAGGAGAAGTTTTCTGCATAATTGGTATTTTATTTATTCGTACTACTGACTCATCTATAAAAATGCCATCTGCACCAGAATCAACGATAGCTTTGTTCTGAACTTGTTGGTTGTCCCACTGCAAAGATAAAGTTATAGATAAATGACAAGTTGTTGTGGGAAGGTCAGAATGAAATTTATATGTCTGCTTACCCTTCTTTTGACGTTGAAGATTAGGACAGGTAGCCACATCATGGTCTTTGTTGGCACAGTACAAACAGAGATTTTCCAGTCTTCTTCTTTGTTTCTCTTCTGAACTGAGGGGTCCCCGAATTGTACCTATTTCCATTGGTATAGGTGCTACATGTGATCGGTCTCTTTCAACATATGCTTGATAAGGTTTTTTAGGAATCACTTCCTGTTGATGTTTTTCAAACTTTCTTTCACGGTATCTTCTATCCATGGTGATACACAATTTTATTAGAGTATCGAGAGTTTCTGGGAAATCCACTCTTGATAACTCATCCTTTAAATATTCGGAAAGACCAATTCTAAATTGGTTTTTGAGACTTACTGAATTCCACTGGGAATCAGTAGCCCATAACTGAAAATCAGCTATGTAGTCTTCCACAGGACGTTTTCCCTGTTTTAATGATCTTAGACGTAACTCTGCTGTCTGTTGTTTATTCACATCGTCATATAAAATGGCCATGGTGCGAAAAAATTCATCTAATGAATTTAGTATTGGATCTTCAGTTTCCAGAAACCTATCTGCCCATGCTCTGGGTTCACCAGATAAATAGGAGATGGCAGTGAAAACTTTTATTTTCTCAGTTCTATAAGTCCTTGGTTTTAGTGAGAATAATAGAATACAGGCGTTTTTATATTCGCGGAATTTAGTGCGATCTCCAGAAAAAGGTAAAGGAAGATTTACCTGAGGTTCAGGCATCTCATTGGTTTTTTGAGTAATAAATTCATTTATCACTCTTTTAAGAGTGCTATTCTCATGTTTTAATTCAGTTAAACCTTGGGCTAGGATTTCTACTTTCTGATTTAAAGTAGTGATTTGATTAGTCATTTCAGCAGGATCCATGTTAGATCTGAAATTGTAAGTGTAAAATTCTTTCAGTTGTTTATGTGTTAAAAAATAAAAATATTTTATAGGCTTGATTATTCTGTGACAGTCTATGATAGAAAAAAAAAACTATTATACCTATCACTAGTTCACTGAGTGTATGCTACCATAATCTCCCAATAAACAGAACTAGTATATTGAGAATATAAATGGAAGCAATTTAATCTAAATGGATTTTCTTTTATAGTGGAATTAACAATGCTTGTTTATCTTCACAAACAAAAGTAAACACTGACCTTTTAACAGATTCAAAAATAAAGCAAATAAAAATAAGCATATAACATCAAATGAATAAAAAGATAATGAAGAAGTGAAAACGAATGAAATGAACAAATATGGAATTAGTATAATGTTAGTGTGATGTTATTGACAAGACAACGGAGGCAGAAAGTAAAATGGAAGATGTGGAAAAATAAAAGAATGTAATGCGTGTGTTGTAAGTATGAGAAACTGCGCAGGGATATTACTGAATGGTTAGGTTTAAAGTACATGTCATCCGGAATACTTTGCATGATAGTTTAACAGAGTCAAACCTTTTTGCGGTGATCCGGTAAAAGAATTGTGTATGGAGAAATTTCAGGAGTCTGTCAGATAACAGCGAGAGATTCAGGGTACTGACCAGTGTTTGAGCGCGGAAGACACAGCTGTTCTGATCTGCGTGAGCGTATCCTTCGAAGTCGGTTATGCGGGTGACGTCAGCAGTTCAGTTACTGACTGTGATCACAGCGTAAGTTGCAGCGCTGTTGAGGACTAAAAAATATAAGTAGATATTTTAGGTATCAATTTTAAGGGGAAATACTTTGTAATCCAATTGTATCCGGAATCAACACTAGAAGGAGAACAGAGGATGTTAGATTTAGTAAACTTTAAATAATTTACTGTGGCCTGATGGAGGAGAACAAAAGTAAAGGGAGAAAATAGTACTTCCCTTCAGTGATCCAATAATCAAGCAATGGAGACTGAAAGTAAGGAACTTTTATAGGGAGTAGAATGGGGAGGAGATTTGACTTAAAGAGGTAGTATGAAAGTCAAATCCTGACACATGCATACTCCTGAGCTTATGTCCCTGCTTTTCAACAAAGGATAACAAGTAAACAAAAAATGTATAATAGAAGAAATATGGAAATTTGTTCAAAATTGTGTATTTTATCTGAATCATAAAAGAAAAATTTGGGTTTTATGTCCCATTAAAACATCTCAAACTCATTTGTCTGGGATGAATGACAAGCTCTGCTCTTTTTCATGATTAGTACAAACTTGCTATTTATTTTTTTTACCAGGAAAATTCACAGCATCTGATATTTATGTCATAAAGGGTATGCTTCTAGAAATTGTTCTTAAACAGAAATCTCAAATTAGATTATTACTTTCATGGTACTGAATTGGGATGGGTGGATCTCTGAAGTTGAAGAGCTCTGCTATTCTGATTTTTCTATAGCATAAATATGAATATTGAATGTCATATACCTACAATGAAGTCTATGAGGATCATCATTTGCGTGTTAATGTCTGAATGTACATTCAATAAAGCTATAAGAACTATTTTGAATAATGTAAATTTGTTCGAGTTAACACATACTACCAACATTTTTCACTAATTAAGGTCCAGATAACAAATGAAGTGGTATTTAATGCTCCCTTTAAGAAAAATTAGGAAAACATTCAACATTCCAAATATATAAGAATTGTAACAAAGCATGCCAAAAAAACAATCAAATTAGCCAAAATTGAAAATGAAAGATTAATTGCAAAGGAATTCTAAATTGAACCCTAAAAGGTTTTTAAGTTTATAAATGGCAAAAAAATTGATAATATTAAATGAAACTCCAGGTCCAGATGGAAAACACCCAAGGGTTTTAAGGGAATTTAACACTGTTCTAGCCAAACCTCTTCTCTCAATTTTTCAAGACTCATTATCCTCATGCATAGTACCCCAGGACTGATATAAAGCTGATGTGGTGCCACTTTTTAAAAAGGGAAGTAGGACTGACCCAGGAAGCTATAGACCAGTTAGTCTGACATTGGTAGTTGGGAAGATACTTGAAGGGATTATAAGGGATTATATTGATAAATATATTCTTGTAAACAAGATTATGGTTTTATGAGAAATAGATCATGTCAGACTAATCTTATTAGATTCTATGAGGAAGTAAGTAAAAATATAGATAAAGGGGAGTCAGTTGATTTAGTTAAAACTAAATACAAACTTACCTGTGAAATAAAAATAAAACCTAAGATAGCTACAATATAACTCATAGTTATATTGTATCTATCTTAGGTTTTTATTTCACAGGTAAGTTTGTATTTATTTTAACTAGGTATTTTAATTAGTAAATAGTTATTAACTATTTTTTACTAACTACCTAGTTAAAATAAATACAAACTTACCTGTGAAATAAAAGTAAAACCTAAGCTGCCTTACACTAAAACCTAACATTACAAAAAAAATTACAAAAATCAAAAACCTACTATTACAAAAAATAAAAAAAACACTAAAATGACAAAAATTACAAAAAATAAAAAAACTACCATTACAAAAAATAACAAACTAAATCATCCAAAACAATAAAAATTATTCCTAATCTAATACCCCGTTTAAAAAATAAAAAGCCACCACAAAATAAAATAACCCTAATCTATAATAAACTACCAAGGTTTGTATACTGTTAGGGGGTGTTTGTTTTTCTTTTTTAGACCCTTTTAAGGACCCTTGGTAGTTTATTATAGATTAGGGTTTTTTATTTTGGGGTGTTTTTTTTTTTTTTTAATAACTATTTACTAACTAGTCTACCTAGTTAAAATAAATACAAACTTACCTGTGAAATAAAAACCTAAGATAGCTTAGGTTTTATTTTTATTTCACAGGTAAGTTTGTATTTAATTTTAAATTGGTATTATTTAGTTAATAATTGTAACTTTAATTTAGGTCTATTTTAATTATGTTAAAGTTAGTGGGTGTTAGGTTTAGAAACAGAACAATTATAATATTATTATATCATTCATACTAAAAAGAGGTGCATCCTAGAAAAGTGTATGCAATAAATATAAAAGAAAAGTGGATATGCCAAAAAAGGTATATCTGAAAGCCCAGGAGTAAAGCACTCTCACTATCTAAAAAGATTTACAAAAACAGAGACAGTAGGGTAATGTGCATGTATCATTTTATTTTATTATACATTTTTACATATTACCCCACTGTCTCTGTTTTCGTAAATCTTTTTAGATAGTGAGAGTGCTTTACTCCTGGGCTTTTGGATATACCTTATTTTGGCATATCCACTTTTCTTTTATATTTTATGCATACGGTATTAGGTTTAGGGTTAGGGTTACGGTCAGGTTTAGGGGTTAATATATTTTAATTTAGGTTGTTGCGATGTGGGAGCCGGCGGTTTAGGGGTTAATAGGTTTAGGTAGTGTTGGTGATGTGGGGGGGGGTGGTTTAGGGGTTAATAGATTTAGTTAGTGTCGGCGATGTAGATGAACGGCGGTTTAGGGGTTAATACTTTATTTAATTATTTAGTTAGTGTTGGCGATGTTTGCGAATGGCAGTTTAGGAGTTAATAGGTTTAGTTAGTGTTGGCGATGTGGGGGTGGTGGTTTAGGGGTTAATAGGTTTAGTTTGTGTCGGTGATGTTTCGGAATGGTGTTTTAGGGGTTAATAGGTTTAGTTAGTGTCAGCGATGTCAGGGAACTGCGGTTTAGGGGTTAATAGGTTTAGTTAGTGTTGGCGATGTGGGGGTGTGTGGTTTAGGTGTTAATAGGTTTAGGTAGTGTTGGCGATGTGGGGGGGGTGCAGTTTATGGGTTAATAGTTTAAGTTTGTGTCGGCAATGTTACGTAACGGCGGTTTTGGGGTTAATAGGTTTAGCTAGTGTCAGCGATGTCTGGGAATGGCGGTTTAGGGGTTAATAGCTTTATTTAATGACTTAGCGTTAGTGTCAGCGATGTGTGGTTTACATTAGGGACAATGAAAAATTCTGAATATGAATAATGTATCAGAAAATTCTGAAACTAATTTATTCATTTTTGGAATTTTTTTGTGATGTGCCAATTCGGATGCATCCAAATCTCTGAATTTTTCAAAATTCGGCCGAAAATATTTTTATTAATGACTTGGAGCAAGATTTAAATAGCAACATATTTTTTTCTTTCTTGCGGATAATATAAAATTGTTTAAGGTCATTAGGTCAGTGCTGGATGAAATTGCTTTACAAGAGGATTTACAAAAATTGGAAGAATGGTCTGGTAAATGGAAAATCAGATTCAATACTGGAAAATGTAAGGCTCTACATTTTGGAAGTATAAATAAGCAGGAAACTTATTATTTAAGTGGAACTAGACTTAGTAAAACAGAAGAGGATTTGGGAATATTTATAGATAACAAGCTAAAATGGGGGGAAAATGCAGGGCAGTGGCTTTTAAGGGTAATAAAATACTAGCATGTATTAAAAGAGGCATTGATGCAAGGGAGGAAGGAATAATTTTGTTACTATATAAATCCCTGGTAAGACCTCACCTTGAGTATGGAGTGTATATAAGCACAGAGTGTTCTGTGGACCAATCTAAAAAAATATATATTACAGACTTAGATAAAGTTTAGAGAAGGGCCCAAAACTAATAAGGGGAATGGAGAATTTAAGCTATGAGGAGAGGTTAGCCAAACTGTGTCTGTATTCTCTAGAAGAAAAAGGCAATTGAGAGGTGATATGATTACTTTATATAAATATATTCAAGAACCATATACACAGTTGGCAGGAGCTCTGATTATTCCAAGGAAATTGTGACACAAGGTCATAAATTAAGACTTAAAGGGACACTGAACCCAAATTTTTTATTTCGTGATTCAGATAGGGCATGCAATTTTAAGCAACTCTCTAATTTACTCCTATTATCAGTTTTTCTTCATTCTCTAGCTTTCTTTATTTGAAAAAGAAGGCATCTAACCTATTTTTTGGCTCAGACCATGGAAAGCACTTGTTTATTGGTGGGTGAATTTATCCACCAATCAGCAAGAAAAACACAGTGTGTTCACCAAAAATGGGCCGGCATCTAAACTTACATTCTTGCATTTCAAATAAAGATACCAAGAGAATGAAAAAAATGTGATAATAGTAAATTAGAAAGTTGCTTAAAATTGCATGCTATATCTGAATCACGAAAGAAAAAATGTGGGTTCAGTGTCCCTTTAAGGAAAGGAGATTTAATCTCCAGCAACGTAAATGTTTTTATTCTTTAGATACATTTCTGGATAGAAACAGACATCAGGGATATGATTGCTTGTGTTAAATGGGATTAAGCTCTATTGGAGCTTTCATTGTAAATCCCGTAGGATCTTTATAGCTTGGACCTGATGGACTTTTGTCTTCTTTCAACCTCATCTACTATGTTACTATGTTACTATGTTACAGTCCAGCAGTATTGATAGTGCACCCATTCTATCAAAAGCACTCTACTTGTTCTCTAGGCCCAAATGTTTTAAAATAGTGCATACCATGTTTTAGAAGAATATTCTAAGCAAGATACAATATACAATTTTATACAATATACAAGCTAAAAACATGTATTTTCTTATTGAATGTCAAGAAATATCCATAAGTCCGCACTTTGCATTTAACATGAAATGCTTACTAATGAATTGAATGGTGCATTCTAATTAATGTTGAAAAGTATTTTCCATAAAATCCTAAATAAAATGTTTTTTATATGAATTGGATATATAGTTTGCATATGCCAATCACATTAGTTATTTTTTAACGTTTTAGAATTTTCTAAACCTAAAGTGTCAGACAAAACACCATTAATTGGTGGACTAAGACAATGCCATGTTATTGCATACCCTACCAGTATTGTATCTATTCTACTCCAAACCCACTGACTGCACTTTTATATACCACATGTGGTACACAGTTCATGGTGAAAATCATGAAATTCATTAGAAAACCCATTATTCACATATTTGTTCCTAAAACAAAACGCATCCCTTTTGCATTCTCAGAGTCATATTATTTAAACAATTTGTTTTCTAAGTCAGAAAAATACATCTAAATTTTGAAAAATAACCATACAACATGTATATAAAATATTCATTTTGGTCAAGATTCCTTCCATAAAAATATACATTTAGTTATTTCTGTCTTTAATCTTATATTCCAGAATGTTGTCATTTTTCAGATACATTTTTTAACAGACTTTATTGTTTTGCCAAGGAACACAGACAATGATATTTTTTGGGCAACTGGAGGGCCCAGACATAGCTGCCAAGAAATACTGTTATCGCTATTGAGACAGAAACGCATGTCACATAAGCAGTACAGTGAACAGATGATATCAAATAATTAAGTCAATATTGGGTTTCACATATATCACTAGATTGCAACTACAGTTCCAAAAACATTGCCTTTGCTGCCTTTTTATGATTACTTTGTGAGGATTAAGGCTGTATTTTAAAATGTGCCCACGCTTTAGTGTTGACTCGGCAAAATATTGCTAAAAGCTATTTTAACGCAAACCTCTTAAATACCATCTTGGGAAACATAGCATTTATAGAGTTATACATCCTACTTTATTTTGCAAAACAATATTTAGAATTTGAGTGTGTAGGTGTTACAGTCATCCGATTACTGTCAAAATGATTCATATTCAAGAGCTGTATGTTTTGAATAAATAGATATTTCATAAATCCACTGTTATCTATTTACACACTTATTGTTAACATGTCCTGCTTACACAGATCATGATCCTTATTGGGTTACTTACAGTAGGAGAGAGACGTATCTAACATATTAAGGGCTTACACTAAGAAAAGTTTAGCATTTGTTAGTAATAACAGAAGCTTTGCATTTGATATAGTGAAGGCTAGAGCACAGGTGAAATAATACTCTGATTAGTAACCATGGCTATTAACCTGCACTCACCCATCAGCTGATTAGGGACAGTCTACACAAAAGTTATTATTGTTTAAGAAGATAGATAATGCTTTTACTACCCATTCCCAAGCTTTGCACAACCAAAATTGTTATATTACCATACTTTATAACATTTAAACCTCTACATTCCTGACTGTTACTAAGCCACTACAGATAGCCTCTTATCACATGCATTTTTATTAGCTTTTCACAACAAGACACTGCTAATTCATGTGTTCCATATAGATAACATTGTGCTCACTCCAATGGAGTTGTCCAGGAACCAGCACTATTTGGCAAACATGTAAGTCAATATTTAATAAATAAATATCCCTGAGATAACGGGGCAGTCTGCAAAGACTTAGATACAAGGTAATCACAGAGGTAAAAAGTGTATTAATATAACCATGTTGGCTGTGCAAAACTGGGGGATGGGTAATATAGGGATTATCTATCTTCTTAAACAATAACATTTTTGGAGTAGACTGTCCCTTTAAGGTATTATGAAAATCAGGAATTTTAGGAGTACTTAAAGGGACACTCAAGTCAAAATAAACTTTTATGATTTAGATAGAGCACGCAGTTTTAAGACACTTTCCAATTTACTTCCATTATTATTCCATCAAATTTTGCAGTTTTTTATATTCAAACTTTCTGGGGAACATGTGTACAAGCTCACTGGGTATACGTTTACTAAATCAGAGAGAAAAGGGGCGCCTCATAGTGAAATCTGTATGTGATAAATTCAAGGAGAAAAATAGAATACAACTCACAATTTGTGATGGCATTTGTGCAGTGCCAACGAGCAGGCTGACACTTGCAGTAGTCAGCTAACCGGATACTTTCCCTGTATCAGGGCGGAACTTTTAGCAGATTACAAACAAGTAGAGGAGTGTGCGCTGAGTATAATACACCAAGCTCCTAAATATACCTAAGTATCCCCCACAATAGGTAAAAAAGTCAAATGCAATCAAAATGTAAGTTAGGAGCGCCAAGGCTAAAGGTGTAAATAAATATTACAGGGTCTACAAAGAAATGAGTTAGTTCAGTGAATTACAGAAATACTCGTGATAGGCAAGATAAAGGTGCATATGCAGATTTAATTAATATACAAAAAAAGAATAAAAACTATGGCAGAAATTTCATACCCACAAACATTCATAAAAATCAGACGTCTCCGATATATACAAATAAAATCAATAGCCCTAAATATTGCCACCACATAAAGGACAGTCAGATGAGAGAGTCCAATAAGGAGCCACTGATTTTAAGTAGTCCCAAAAAAACAATATGTTTCCAAGACCGGTTAATATACTGTTAGCAGTCCCCGGTAAGTGGGAGTCTATTACCTTATTTCTTCAGGGTTATATCCCGGTATAGTAAAATCACAGATTGCTCCGCTTCCGTGGAGATTCGGGTGTGTGGCCGTTATGGTCACATGTGTGGGAGCTGTCGGAATGCTTCGATCCTATTGGCTAGAAATGGTTTCTTTTTAAAACCAAAGAGACTTCCCAGCTGATTGATCTTTATATCCTTACTGTAGTAGAGTTACGTATCCGCTCTTAAGTGCACTTAGCATGCAGGATACCTTGGAGTACTTGTAAAAGCTTCTTTTGACAGGAAACTTATTTAGCCGGCCGTGCCAAAATCCTTGTCAGTTGTAAGGCAAAAATATGTAAATACAGCCACAGGCTCCAGGTGTCTGTGCTGGTTCACCGGTCTCTCGGCTTAGTGTCTACCTGTATCAGGGTCCCAGCAAGCAGCTGCATTCTCTATATTAGAGGTATAAAATCTTCAGAATATATAGATTATTTGTACTTCAACTCATTAGCAAAACAACGCGTTTCTCCCTTCGTGAGGGCTTTTTCAAGATTGAAAAAGCCTGTGGCTGTATTTACATATTTTTGCCTTACAACTGACAAGGATTTTGGCACGGCCGGCTGAATAAGTTTCCTGTCAAAAGAAGCTTTTACAAGTACTCCAAGGTATCCTGCATGCTAAGTGCACTTAAGAGCGGATACGTAACTCTACTACAGTAAGGATATAAATATCAATCAGCTGGGAAGTCTCTTTGGTTTTAAAAAGAAACCATTTCTAGCCAATAGGATCGAAGCATTCCGACAGCTCCCACACATGTGACCATAACGGCCACACACCCGAATCTCCACGGAAGTGGAGCAATCTGTGAGTTTACTATACCGGGATATAACCCTGAAGAAATAAGGTAATAGACACCCACTTAACGGGGACTGCTAACAGTATATTAACCGGTCTTGGAAACATATTGTTTTTTTGGGACTACTTAAAATCAGTGGCTCTTTATTGGACTCTCTCATCTGACTGTCCTTTATGTGGTGGCAATATTTATGGCTATTGATTTTATTTGTATATATCGGAGACGTCCAATTTTTATGAATGTTTGTGGGTATGAAATTTCTGCCATAGTTTTTATTCTTTTTTGTATATTAATTAAATCTGCATATGCACCTTTATCTTGCCTATCACGAGTATTTCTGTAATTCACTGAAGTAACTAATTTCTTTGTAGACCCTGTAATATTTATTTACACCTTTAGCCTTGGCGCTCCTAACTTACATTTTGATTGCACAGAACTTTTAGCTGGTCTGTCAGCATCCAAACAGCAGGCCGAAAACAGCAGGGAGCTAGATTAAAAGCACTGGCAAAGTGATAAAGTGCAATTTCTTCCATAGAAGTATAAAAATCAGACACCTCCGTAAAGATGTTAAGAATAAAATTGTAATAAATTGCCACACGTTTCTCGACCCAATGTTATGGTGCACCTGCTCGTTTGCATTGCACAAGTGCCATCACAAATTGTGAGTTGTATTCTATTTTTCTCCTTGAATTTATCACATACGGATTTCACTATGAGGCGCCCCTTTTCTCTCTGATTTAGATTATCAAGGTGAATCGACATCGTTCTCCTCAAGTGGAGCAGCATCACATACCTTTGCTATTTTGTTTCAAATTTGGATTTCAACTTGGACTTTCATTTTCACAGTTATTCATTGATAAATATATGGACTTTTATTGTTGTGTTTTAATCTATTCATAATATTATTTGATATTATTTGTGTTTTTTGTATTTCACATTGGTTTCATGCTTTCACATTTTCACAAAACATACTTTTATGTTTACAGTGTGCCACCTTCCTAGGGTTTTTTTCACCTAGTACTTTGAGCACCTATACGTATACTAGTCTGTGATTGGCTGATGTCTGTCACATGATACAGGGGGCCAGAAAATGGGAGATTTTTTTTTTTTTCAAAAAAACAGTCGATTTTCTTTCCTGACGGAGTAAGTGCTATTGCATTGTCTTATTATTATGTACTTTTTAATTATGTAATTCTACTGCACTGAGTGTTCCTTAAAGGACTGAAGTTAAGAAACCCTGGTGTACAGTACAGTTTCCAATGTTATGATAATGGCCTCTATTTAACAAAGGTCTGGCGGACCTAATCCGACAGTGCGGATCAGGTCCGCCAGACCTTGCTGAATACGGAGAGCAATATGCTCTCCATATTCAGCATTGCACCAGCAGCTCACAAGAGCTGCTGGTGCAACGCCACCCCCTGCAGACTCGCGGCCAATGGGCTGCCAGCAGGGAGGTGTCAATCAACCCGATCGTACTCGATCGGGTTGAATTCCAGCGATGTCTGTCCGCCTGCTCAGAGCAGGCAGACAGGGTTATGGAGCAGCGGCCTTTGTGACCGCTGCTTCATAATTGCTGTTTCTGGCGAGCCTGCAGGCTCGCCAGAAACACGGGGCATCAAGCTCCATTCGGAGCTTGATAGATAGACCCCAATGAGTGAGCTCATACCAAGATGCTATAATGCAGCCGTATTCCCCTTTGAATTTTGCAACCTTCCAACATAAAATAAAAATGCCTAATATGAGTAGAAGATTGATTAGTCCATTAAAGGGACATAAAACAAGTTGGTATAGAGACAAAATATAATATGTACTTTAATCACTTTACATACAAATTTATACTGCAGTGCCTCACCATTAACCCTTTCTTTTTAGTTTCTGAATTGTTAAGCTCTAACTCCCCCACACATTTCCTTCTATGGCTGTATCTATATCTATTGTGGTTTTGGTAGAATGCAAAAGTGCATAGGGATTATCTGCTGGAGCATGCCTAAAAGCTGTGAACTCAGTTGAAATACAATGCCTGTGTCTAAACACTGATAAGAGGGGTGGAGTTGGCTGCTCCAGGCAGCTTAGCTATGTAATTAATTTAGCTTATTTTTTAAAATTATTTTAAAATACTTGCCAGCAATTTTTAAACATTTTTTTTTCTGCAAATAATTTTTAATTAATTAGCCCTTTTAGGTTGTGCACAGATCTCAACCTGTTTATATCCCTTTAAGTATCTGAGGAAGACATGAGTATATAACATTTGTTGTGATCTATTATCAGTATAGAACTAAACTTATACTTCTTCTGTGAATAAATCATGTAGATTAATAAGTTCCATAGGACTTATGTTGAGTAAAGAGGAGAGTTAAAAATCTGACAGTGGCAATCCTAACTGAAGTTTCTGTATAAGGATCAAAAATGTGAGTGAACCCAGAAAGCTATCTGTTTTCTGGGAAATGTCAAGGTATGATTTTCTATATTGTGATGAAACTGGCTTATAAAGAATCCACACTGAATTTATTTTCATTAGTTTTCTTTAGTACGTTTTATTTTGGTTGCTACAAAGAGAAGAAAATAAATAAAATGTATATAACATATGAATACCCTTATCTTGTAATAAGATATGTGTATGATCTTGTCATCTGTTATTAAATGATGGAGGAAAAAGATCATGAAGTCTAACATTATAAAACGATAAGAACAGTGTAAAAAGATTGCTCACTTCTATCCATAATTATTATTTTTAAAACAATACCTTGTTTTCATAAAGTGATATTAAACAGTGTAAGATTGTAATATAAAATGTTCAATTATGTATAGTTAAATGGACAGTCTAGTCCAAAATAAACTTTCATGATTCAGATAGAGAATGTAATTTTAAACAATTTTCCAATTTACTTTTATCACCAATTTTGCTTTGTTCTCTTGGTATTTTTAGATGAAAT
Organism: Bombina bombina; assembly: GCF_027579735.1. Classification (NCBI taxonomy): domain Eukaryota; kingdom Metazoa; phylum Chordata; class Amphibia; order Anura; family Bombinatoridae; genus Bombina; species Bombina bombina. The sequence goes on along the minus strand of NC_069501.1, from coordinate 200,131,259 downwards.
CTAAAGCTAGGAGGTTCAAATGCTAATTTTTAAGCCCTCAAATGCTGCCTCTTCTCTCAGGGCATTTTGAAAGTTTTTAACCACTAAAGGGTGTTAGTTCATGTGTGTCATATAGATAACACTGTGCTCAAGCACGTGGAATTCAGGTGAGCCAGCTCTGATTGGCTAAAATGGATGTCTCTCAAAAGAACTGAAATAAGAGGACAGTTTGCAGAGGCTTAGATACAAGGTAATCGCAGAGGTAAAAAGTGTATTTATATAACTGTGTTGGTTGTGCAAAACTAGGGAATGGGTAATAAAGGGATTATCTAGTATATTACATAAAATTCCATGACAAATCTGGACTAGTTGTACATGAGTCGTGAAATACATTACAAGTGATTATAACTCTTTTGCAAAAAAAGTGATTACACTTTTTTTACAAAAAAATATCTTGTACTAAAAATTGCCCAGAAAAGAGCAAATGATTATAATTCTTTTTCAAAAAAAGTTTTGTTTAGTGCAGCTACAGTGAGGGAAAAAAAATATTTGATCCCCTGCTGATTTTGTAAATTTTCCCACTGACAAAAAAATGATCAGTCTATAATTTTAATGGTAGATTTATTTGAACAGTGAGAGACAGAATAACAACAACAAAATCCAGAAAAACGTATTTACATACGCCTAGATTTAGAGTTCTGCGTTAGCCGTCCAAACCAGCGTTAAGGGCTCCTAACGCTGGTTTTGGCCGCCCGCTGGTATTTAGAGTCAGTCAGGACAGCCGCGACTTTTCCATACCGCAGATCCCCTTACGTCAATTGTGTATCCTATCTTTTCAATGGGATCTTTCTAACGCTGGTATTTAGAGTCTTGGCTGAAGTGAGCGTTAGAACTCTAACGACAAAACTCCAGCAGCAGAAAAAATTCAGGAGTTAAGAGCTTTATGGGCTAACGGCGGTTCATAAAGCTCTTAACTACTGTGCTCTAAAGTACACTAACACCCATAAACTACCTATGTACCCCTAAACCGAGGTCCCCCCACATTGCCACCACTCTATTAAAATTTTTTAACCCCTAATCTGCCGACCGCACACCGCCGCAACCTACATTATCCCTATGTACCCCTAATCTGCTGCCCCTAACATCGCCGAAACACCTACATAATATTTATTAACCCCTAATCTGCCCCCCCCCCCAACGTCGCCGCTACCTTACCTATACTTATTAACCCCTAATCTGCCGACCGGACCTTGCCGCTACTCTAATAAATGTATTAACCCCTAAAGCTAAGTCTAACCCTAACACTAACACCCCCCTAAGTTAAATATAATTTAAATCTAACAAAATAAAATAAATCTTATTAAATAAATTAATCCTATTTAAAGCTAAATACTTACCTGTAAAATAAACCCTAATATAGCTACAATATAACGAATAATTATATTGTAGCTATTTTAGGATTTATATTTATTTTACAGGCAACTTTGTATTTATTTTAACTAGGTACAATAGCTATTAAATAGTTATTTACTATTTAATATCTACCTAGTTAAAATAATTACAAAATTGCCTGTAAAATAAATCCTAACCTAAGTTACAATTAAACCTAACACTACACTATCAATAAATTAATTAACTAAACTACCTACAATTATCTACAATTAAATCAACTAAACTAAATTACAAAAAAAAAACACTAAATTACAAAAAATAAAAAAAATGATTAGAATTTTAAACTAATTACACCTACTCTAAGCCCCCTAAAAAAATAACAAAGCCCCCCCAAAATAAAAAAAATGCCCTACCCTATTCTAAAATAAAAAGTTAACAGCTCTTTTACCTTACCAGCCCTTAAAAGGGCCTTTTGCGGGGCATGCCCCAAAGAAAACAGCTCTTTTGCATTTTAAAAAAAATATACAATACCCCCCCCAACATTACAACCCACCACCCACATACCCCTAATCTAACCCAAACACCCCTTAAAAAACCTAACACTAAGCCCCTGAAGATCTCCCTACCTTATCTTCACCACGCCGGGTTTCACCGATCCGTCCAGAAGAGGGTCAGAAGTCTTCATCCTATCCGGCAAGAAGAGGTCCAGAAGAGGGTCCGAAGTCTTCATCCTATCCGGCAAGAAGAGGACATCCGGACCGGTAGACATGTTCATCCAGGCGGCGTCTTCTATCTTCATCCGATCGGCCAATAGAATGAACTTGAATTCAATCAGCCAATCAGATTTTTCCTACCTTAATTCCGATTGGCTGATAGAATCCTATCAGCCAATCGGAATTCGAGGGACGCCATCTTGGATGACGTCACTTAAAGGAACCTTCATTCGTCGGGAGTCGCCGGAAGAAGAGGATGGCGGCAAATAGATAGAGGGGGAGGGTTAGAAAGATGTATGGGGGGATCAGGGAGGTTGTGGGGTAAGGAGGGATCCATCACTGCAGACTGTATGACAAAAAATAAAAAAAATTAAAAAAAAATATTTTTATTTCAGTACTGGCAGACTTTCTGCCAGTACTTAAAGTGAAAGTAAAGTTACATGTTGCACTATTAATATTCGGATATAACATTAAAAATAAGGTGCAGTTTCATTCATCATTTTGTAAGGTTCAATTTCAAAATACCTTCTTTTGTTTGATTACTGTGTATAAATTATTATGTGTTCCTCCACCCGCAAAAAAAAAAATTATTTCTGTTGCAGTGACGAAACTATCGGTATCTAACCGATTGGTTCCCCCATTGGCGTCTCCAGTGCTTGGTATAACGCCCATGTCTTCTATTGCGCATGCGGCTAACTGTGATGTCATTATGGCTCTTCAAGCGCGTTCTCGTTAGACGCATGCGCATAGAGAAAGGGAATCCGGTCTTCATTATTTACAGGTACACGGCGCTTCCGATCATACTGCGCATGCGCCAAATTATCCGTGTCGGGTACGAGCGCGCATAGGGACATGAATGACGGCTATGTCAGTTCTTGAAGTGTAAAGCACACACTAACCCGGAAGAAGGCAAGGAGGCGGAGGAACACAGTAGAAAATGCGATCGGTAAATAGATAAATAATATAAAACATGCTACATTCTAAAAAAAAAAAACTTAGCGACTTTAATATTTGATATGATTGCTCTCTATTGGTATCTTCCATGTAAGCTAACTTTACTTTCACTTTAATATGGCGGTGACAATTGTGAGGTGGGGAGGGAAGAGAGCTGTTTGAGGGGGGTCAGGGGGGGATCAGGGGGTGGGATGTGTCAGGTGGGAGGCTGATCTCTATACTAAAGCTCAAAATTAACCCCACAAGCTACCTAATTAACCCCTTAACTGCTGGGCATATTACAAGTGTGGTGAGCAGCGGTATTTAACGGCCTTATTATTACCAAAAAGCAACACCAAAGCCATATATGTCTGCTATTTCTGAACAAAGGGGATCCCAGAGAAGCATTTACAACCATTTGTGCCATAATTGCACAAGCTGCTTGTAAATAATTTCAGTGAGAAACCTAAAATTTTGAAAAATGTAAGTTTTTTTTTTTTATTTGATCGTATTTGGCGGTTAAATGGTGGCATGAAATATACCAAAATGGGCCTAGATCAATAATTTGGGTTGTCTACTACACTACACTAAAGCTAAAATTAAACCTAAAAGCTCCCTACAAGCTCCCTAATTAACCCCTTCACTGCTGGGCATAATACACGTGTGGTGTGCAGCGGCATTTAGCGGCCTTCTAATTACCAAAAAGCAATGCCAAATCCATATAGGTCTGCTATTTCTGAACAAAGGGGATCCCAGAGAGCATTTACAACCATGTATGCTATAATTGCATAAGTTTTTTGTAAATAAATTCAGCGAGAAACCTAAAGTTTGTGAAAAAAATTGTGAAAAAGTCAACAATTTTTTTTTATTTGATCGCATTTGGCGGTGAAATGGTGGCATGAAATATACCAAAATGGGCCTAGATAAATGCTTTGGGATGTCTTCTAAAAAAAAATATACACATGTCAATGGATATTTAGAGATTCCTGAAAGATATCAGTGTTACAATGTAACTAGCGCTAATTTTGAAAAAAAGTGGTTTGGAAATAGCAAAGTGCTACTTGTATTTATGGCCCTATAACTTGCAAAAAAAGCAAAGAACATGTAAACATTGGGTATTTCTAAACTCAGGACAAAATTTAGAAACTATTTAGAATGGGTGTATTTTGGTGGTTGTAGATGTGTAACAGCTTTTGGGGGTAAAAGTTAGAAAAAGTGTGTGTTTTTTTCAATTTTTTCCTCATATTTTATATTTTTTTATAGTAAATTATAAGATATGATGAAATTAATGGTATCTTTAGAAAGTCCATTTAATGGCAAGAAAAACGGTATATAATATGTGTGGGTACAGTAAATGAGTAAGAGGAAAATTACAGCTAAACGCAAACACTGCAGAAATGTAAAAATAGCCATTGTCATTAAGGGTAAGAAAATTGAAAAATGGTCCGTTCATTAAGGGGTTAAATAGGATTAATTTATTTAATAAGATTTATTTTATTTCGTTAGATTTAAATTAAATTTAATTTAGGGGGGTGTTAGTGTTAGGGTTAGACTTAGCTTTAGGGGTTAATACATTTATTAGAGTAGCGGCGAGGTCCGGTCGGCAGATTAGGGGTTAATACTTGAAGTTAGGTGTCGGCGATGTTAGAGAGGGCAGATTAGGGGTTAATACTATTTATTATAGGGTTTTTGAGTTGGGAGTGAGGCGGTTTAGGGGTTAATAAATTTATTATAGTGGCGGTGAGGTCCGGTCGGCAGATTAGGGGTTAATAAGTGTAGTTAGGTAGCGGCGACGTTGGGGGGGTAGATTAGGGGTTAATAAATATAATATAGGGGTCGGCGATGTTAGGGGCAGCAGATTAGCAGATTAGGGGTACATAGCTATAATGTAGGTTGCAGCGGTGTACGGAGCGGCAGATTAGGGGTTAATAAATGTAAGGTTAGGGGTGTTTAGACTCGGGGTTCATGTTAGGGTGTTAAGTGTAGACTTAGGTAGTGTTTCCCCATAGGAAACAATGGGGCTGCGTTAGGAGCTGAATGCTGCTTTTTTGCAGGCTGTTTTTTTCAGCTCAAACTGCCCCATTGTTTCCTATGGGGATATTGTGCACAAGCACGTTTTTTAAGCTGGCCGCGTCCGTAAGCATCGCTGGTATTTAGAGTTGCAGTGGCGGTAAATTATGCTCTACGCTCCCTTTTTGGAGCCTAACGCAGCCCTTCAGAGAACTCTAAATACCAGCGTTATTTAAAAGGTGCGGGGGGAAAAAGACACGCGTAGCTAATGCACCCCTTCTAATGCAAAACTCTAAATCTAGGTGATATTTTTTTAATGAGTGAAATAAGTATTTGATCCCCTATCAATCAGCAAGATTTCTGGCTTCCAGGTGTTTTTTATACAGGCAATGAGCTGAGATTAGGAGCACTCTCTTAAAGGGAGTGCTCCTAATTTCAGACTGTTACCTGTATAAAAGACACCAGTCCACAGAAGCAATCAATCAGAGTCCAAACTCTGCACCATGGCCAATGCAAAAGAAATGCCCAAGGATGTCAGGGACAAGATTGTAGATCTACACAAGGCTGGAATGGGCTACAAGACCATTGCCAAGCAGTTTGGTGAGAAGGTGACAATAGTTGGTGCGATTATTCGCAAATGGAAGAAACACAAAATAACTGTCAATCTCCCTCGGTCTGGGGCTCCATGCAAGATCTCACCTCGTAGAGTTTCAATGATCATGATAACGGTGAGGAATCAGCCCAGAACTACATGGGAGGATCTTGTCAATGATCTCAAGGCAGCTGGGATCATAGTCACCAAGAAAACAATTGGTAACACACTACGCCATGAAGGACTGAAATCCTGCAGTGCCCGCAAGGTCCCTTGCTCAAGAAAGCACATGTACAGGCCCATCTGAAGTTTGCCAATGAACATCTGAATGATTCAGAGGAGAACTGGGTGTGTTGTGGTCAGATGAGACCAAAATTAAGCTCTTTGGCATCAACTCAACTTGCCGTGTTTGAAGGAGGGGGAATGCTGCCTATGACCCCAAGAACACCATCCCCACTGTCTAACATGGAGGGGGAAACATTATGCTTTGGGGGTGTTTTTCTGCTAAGGGGACAGGACAACTTCACCGCATCAAAGGGACAATGGACGGGGCCATGCACCATCAAATCTTGGGTGAGAACCTCCTTCCCTCAGCCAGGGCATTGAAAATGGGTCATGGATGGGTATTCCTGCATGACAATGACCCAAAACACACAGCCAAGGCAACAAAGGAGTGGCTCAAGAAGAAGCACATTAAGGTCCTTTAGTGGCCTAGCCAGTCTCCAGACCTTAATCCCATAGAAAATATGTGGAGGGAGCTGAAGGTTCGAGTTGCCAAACATCAGCCTCAAAACCTTAATGACTTGGAGATGATCTGCAAAGAGGAGTGGGACAAAATCCCTCCTGAGATGTGTGCAAATCTGGTGGCCAACTACAAGATACTTCTGACCTCTGTGATTGCCAACAAGGGTTTTGCCACCAAGTACTAAGTCATTTTTTGCAAAGGGGTCAAATACTTATTTCACTTATTAAAATGCAAATCAATTTATAACTTTTTTGAAATGTGTTTTTCTGGATTTTTTGTTGTTATTCAAATAAACCTACCATTAAAAGTATAGACGGATCGTTTCTTTGTCAGTGGGCAAATGTACAAAATCATCAGGGGATCAAATAATTTTCCCTCACTGTATTTTAAAGAGCAAACCCTTTATGCTTGCTTAGAGCTTGCGTACAAAGTTTGAGTGAAAAATAAGATTGTGTTCGATTGCAATATCGCGCTCGCGTTTATGTTATCACTCTACTCGTAATCTAGCCCTTAATTGTTGAAATATATCTACTTATTATTATAAGGCTAAACTTTGCTTTGAATATAAAATCATGTATTAACAGTCTAACATCCCTTTAAGATTAATAACTTATTTCTAGGTCTTGTAGATTAAAATGTATTTTGTTAAGGTACTTAATCACATCTGTCAAAGAAACAAGCCTCTGCCTGGAACATCTGTAACACATTCTGAAAACTGAAAATAAAGTGTTCGAGAAATATCTGCACCACCAAAAGTAGAATAGATCAAGAAATGGTTTTCCATGAACAAACCATCTAAATTCAGTGTAAAGAATTTCAGCTGCCTGACTTGAAAGTCACAAGTTTTCTTGTCTTCATGCCCTGCAATTTCTAAACATATTGTATGGAATATAGTGGTTGACTGCAATTATTTAGAAAAACATAATTTATCTACAGAAATCCACTTAGACTTTAATGGTGGAAAATCATTAAATATATTTTTCTAAAGGATTTAATCAATTTAGTCTCACTGAATTATCTTGCCAGGTGTATGCAGATGAAGTTTGCTCAAACTACAATACAATTATTTAACTGACAGAAAGTATATACTAAACTAGTGGCAAAAAAGTTACATAGTAGTGAAAACATTTCAGGTTAATTTATATTTGATGCAAACTGAGACTTTATATCAGCCCCAGGTGTTTTTCATTTAATTTTTCTCTCCCCTGTGAAATTCTATTTACCAGAGAGCTTCATTATATTCTGTGGAAGGCATCACTCATCTCTCTGGGACTTCCGGTTCCCCCCTTTTACTAATAGAATTCAGTGAATTCATCCCCTGAGAATTCTGCACTATAATTTCTTTTTAAACTAGATAATCTTTGCTTATCAGGCCCACAGAAAGTAATGAAGCTCTCTGGGAAACTGACAATGTCAGTTTTTCAATTTTATTTTAAATAGAAAAAATATAAAGTGCAATATAATTTGTAAAAGATACACATAAATTTACAAAGTATGATCCTAATTTGTTAAAATTACAAAGAAATTGTGCATAATCAGAATTTGTAAAAATCAAAATCCTATATACACTGCTATAGACAAACTAAAATAAAAAATAGAAATAGAAAGTTTAAATGTAATAAAATGTAATCTGAAGTCTACAGTATATACAATGCAAAGCACAAACTGTAAATGCAGCAAAACTCTCATGTCATGCAGTGCTATACTGCACTGGACTTGTCTCTCCTTCACATACAGAAATGCAGGGAACGCCCCTTGGAGACGTATAGCAAAATCTGCCTTTTTTAGAATTTCAATAGGGATCTCACATGCTGGAAGATCATTTTATATCATCTCGTCTGAGCAGAGAGCTTTATATAAAAAAATGGCACTGTGTTTTTTGGCAAGCCCAGACATAGGACTTCCCTGTGCCTTGGATGTGACAGTGCTACAGTGTCATCAGTGTCCCATCCTTAAAGAGGCAAATATTTTTAACATCCAAGGCTATTATACTTGTAATTCAACGTACGTGGTATACGCTTTGAAGTGTCCTTGTGGCCTTTTATATATTGGCGAAACGACCCAAAAAGTAAAAGATCGTATTTGTCAACACAAATCTACAATGAAATAATCCTGAAACTGCACATTTACTAGTACCATAACATTTCAAAGAGAAAGGTAATCATGAAAACCAATTGAGATTTATGGTGATAGACCAGGCTCATAAAAGACCTAGGGCAGGTGATACATTGAGAGATTTCTATACAAAGAGGCCAAATGGATATAGAAACTTGATACCATATACCCAAAAGGCCTGAATAGGGACTTTAATTTGGTGCCTTTTATTTGACTTTATACCTATGTCCTTTTGACCTCTTTGTGTTATAAAACACTATTGTACAGGGGGCTAGTTAAATTAAAAAAATAGGTCATAATATGGACTTTAATTTTGCTCACTTTATTTGAGTGAACATATCCTATTATGTATGGTCTTAGGAACTAAAAGTGGGTTCAGTAGGTTTATACTTCTTTAATTTTAGCTTTCTTCTTGGAATAGTTTTTTATTCAGGACACCAACTAAGTGTTGAAGGTAAAAAAAGGGTTAACTATGGAAGGAAGGTATAGCCACACACCCCCTCTCAGCCTTAATGGGCCCTTGATTTTGGGTTTGGATTTAAAAGCTTGCTTGTTTTAATATTGTGTTAGCTTGATAAATGGGGCAGGAGCCCTGAAACCTTGCTGTATGCTACAATAAAGTTTTTCACTTTTTGTCAGAATATTGGAGTGCAGTCTCTATTTTTCAATCGGAGAGCTTAATATCATCAGAACCCTAATGAGGAGATGAAATAGTTAACGCATACAGCATTGGCTTTCTATGTTATGCACTTGTAGAACCATATATTTTATAATCAGAAAAGCATGTTGCAGTGTTATAATCAAGAAAAAATAAATACAGAGCTCTGTACTCGTTGTAAACAATAGAAAACAAAGCTCATTGAAGCACTACTCACTAAGACCAAGATTACAAGTTGTGCGGTATAGCAGTTGTGTACACACCATATTTCCATACCGCCGGCATTACATGTCACCATAAAAAAAAAATTGTGGTGTGGAGTATGGTGCGGTAAGCCGCATACAGCACAAAATCCAAGTTCAGACTTGGCGTGCTTGTGCACGTATTCCCCCATAGAGATCAATGGAGAAAAAAATGTAGGAAAAAAATACCTGCAATTGTGAAATCGCTACTGCATTTCCTCATTCCCCATTGAAGTCTATGGAGAAAACAAAGTTTGACAAAAACCTAACACCCTAACATAAACCCCTAGTTTAATAACCTCTAAACCGCCGTCCCCCCACATCGCCAACACTAAATAAAGCTATTAACCTCTAAACTGCTGTCTCCCCACATTGCCAACACTAAATAAAATGAATAACCTTTAAACCGCCGCCCCCCCCCACATCGCTACTACTAAAATAAACCTATTAACCCCTAAACCACCATCCCCCCACATCGCTACTACTAAAATAAACCTATTAACCGCTAAACTGCCATCCCCCCACATCGCTACTTTAAAAAAAAAAAAACTATAACCCCCTAAACTGCCACCCCCCACATCGCTACTACTAACATAAATCTATTAACCCCTAAACCATCATCTCCCCACATCAATTCACAACTACCAAAATTAAACTATTAACCCCTAAATCTAACACCCCCTAACTTTAAATTAAAGCTTCAATATACTAGCTACCTTGAAATAAATAAAAAATTACCTGTGAAAAAAATAAAACTTAAGCTTAAACTACAAAAATAAAACTAACATTACAGAAAATAATAAAAATCTAAAATTACACAAAAATAAAAAACCTAACATTACATTTAAAAATAAAAACTAACATTATGAAAAAATTTAAAAATAGCTGAAATTACAACAAATAAAAAAGCTAACATTACAGAAAATAAGAAACAAAATTATCCAAAATAAAAAAAATATTCCTAATCTAATACCCCCATATAAACAAAAAAGCTACCCTAAAATAAAAACCAATCCCTAATCTAACAATAAACTACAAAAGGGCCTTTTGTAGGGCATTGCCCTAAAAAACTCAGCTCTTTTTCAAACAAAAATACAAAGCCCCCCTAAAATTACAACACCCAACCCCCAAAATAAAAAGCACCTAACTAAAAAAAACAAATCTACCCTTTGCCCCTAAAGGGGAATTTGTATGGGCATTCAACTCTTTTAATGCCCCCCCCCCAAAAAAAAATCTAATACTAACCCGAAATAGGTACTCACCAGTCTGGTGATCCATCTTCTTCCAGGCCGTGAAAAGTTTTCAATCGGGCAGATCCATCTTCTTCTATCACGGGACTATCTTCTATCTTCCTGTTAGAGGTGCGGAGCAGCCTTCTGAGGCGCGGATACGGAGCGGTGGTCCTCGGCGGCGGCGGTCATCAGCATTGTGGAGGTCCTCTTCATGCGATCGTCCACCTCACACTGAAGATTGAATGCAAGGTACTCCTTTTATATTAGGGTACCTTGCATTCCTATTGGCTAAACAATTCAAATCAGCCAATAGGATGTAAGCAGCTCTCATCCTATTGGCTGATTTGAATTGTTTTTTAGCCAATAGGAATTCAAGTTACCCCAATATAAAAGGGGTACCCTGCATTTAATCTACAGTGTGCAGCGGACGATCACATGAAGAGGACTCTCCACGTCGCTGATGAACGCCGTCGTCGCAGAGGACCACCGCTCCAGATCTACGCCTGAGAAGGCTGCTCCGCACCGTCAAGGACCACCACTCCGGATCCGCGCCTCAGAAGGCCGCTCCGCACCTCTGGCAAGAAGATAGAAGATGGTCCTGCGATGGAAGAAGATAGATTCCCCCGGATGAAGCCTTTTCGCCGTCTGGAAGAAGATGGATCACCGGGCTTCAGTAATGGTGAGTACAAAGGGGGGACTTTGTATTTATTTTTTAAAAAAAGCTGATATCTTTAGGGCAATGCCTACAAAGGCCCTTTTAAGGGTTATTGCTAGTTTAATGTTAGATTAGGTTTGTTTTTTATTAGATTAGGAATAACTTTTTTTTATTTTGGATAATTTCTGCAATGTTAGCTTTTTTAATTTTTTATAATCTTAGCTATTTATTATTTTCTGTAATGTTAGGGTTTTTTTTGTAGTTTAAGCTTAGGTTTCATATTTTTCACAGGTAAGTTTTTATTTATTTTAAGATAGTATATTGTAACTTTGTGTGCCCACTATACCGCTGCTGTGATTAAATATACAACAAATTGCATATTGCAATTCATATATGTCTGAATCTAATAGTGTAAATACTTTACACAGGAAGGGAATATTATTATCTACAGCCTTCAAAAACTACTTCCATAGTTATAGAAACCTTTTCTTTTAAGCAGTGTTTGTAAATCCTTCCCGTTAATAAAAATCAAGAGCAAAATATTTCTGGGAGTCTTGCGCTAACTAGAAATAACTATACAACTTCCAGAGATAAATTCATGAAAATGCTCTTCCCATCAGAATATTACTACATTCATATTCCTTGGTAAAGTATATTGTTTCAGTATCCATCAATTGTAGTATCCTTCTCTTCTTTTCCAGTCTGACAGTTTTATAAAGTTTGCCAGTGACATTAATTATGTCTGCTCCACATTATGTTTTCCTTGAGTGCACAGAAGCTAAAAAGGGTTTATGGTAGACAAGAGAATAAATGTAGGTAGAATCGTATCCTTTCCCTAGTTGAATAATAAGCTCAGGTATCAGCAGGTATAATCTGAATACTAATAGCTGGTATAATCTATCAGAGCCATTATCTGTATTTCTAGAAAGATTCTGGACAATGAACTTTAAAGATTTATTTTAGGGAATAAAGGCAGGTTCAGATAAAAATATAGAGTTACTCATGTAAAACTCTAGCTAGTATATAAAACCGCCTAGTATTGCCAATAAATCAGACTTGTAAAGTTCCCTCCATAAGCCTTTATTTGATATTAACTATATATTGTGCAGTAATCCTGGAAGCAAGTGCCTAATTGCATTGTATTAATAACATATTAAAACCACAAAAATAAATGTATATTTAATGTACATAATTGTATATTTTTTTAATGGCTAAAAACCTGTTCTACAAACCAGTGTTTAAGTTTTCACATGAATACCAGGCAATACATGTGATTATGGTATGTGCTTGATCAATATCCAAATTCCTAATTCAAAATAATTTGTTTCTACCACCTCTAATGAAAGGATATGTCAGGGTTTCTTTATTTACAAATTACTGGAAGGGAGACTCAGGAATGGTAATCGGGAAACCCAGACTGATTTCTCAGCAACTCCCAAAAGCCCTGATAATAAAACCCGTTGAGTGCTAACGACAGCTCAGAGCCGTCGCTAGCACTCTCCCACCTTGAAGGAGATCTGGGGGCTCCCACCCGCTCCTACCCCAGCGATCGTGCCTGTATAGTAACAGACATCACCGGGGTTTCACGTTTTGCGCAGTGATGTCAAGCGCAATGACGTGATGACGTCACCACGTAACTTTATTTAAAAATCACAATAAGTATAGGGAAAGGGGGCATGCTGCTTAGAAGCCTGTATCTCAGGCATCTAAGCAGCTATAGACCCCCAACACCCATTGTTGGAAAGGTAATTGCCTACACTTTCCAATGGTATAAGTCTTGGGGATCTGAAGAAAACAAAAGTTAAAAAATATATATTTAAAAAAAAAAAATCAAATCAGCTTAGCACCCAGGTGGGAAAGTGCTTAGCACTCAAAGGGTTAAAGCTAATAACTCTCTAGAAAAAAAATCTCTGCAACATCACATCAAAAGTGTCAGAATTCAAATAATGTGTACCAACCCGATGTCACACCCGCAAGTTCAAAGTTCAGTGCATTGTTATCAATATTCCATAAGCATTCACTTATTGGTGCATAGAATAACTTCAACTGTCAAGGATATCAGCAACACAAAAACACCTTCAAAACATACAAACAATGAACCCTCTAAAGAACAATTAATACTTATTAGACATTCATCAGTTTCGTTAGCTGTTGAATCCACAAGGCAACCACTCACGGCATTCAGTTCTTTTCAGAGCCGTATTTCTTCTTGTGAAAGGGCAATACACTAAGATCTGTGCAAATCCAGGTCTTAGTGTGTTATAGTTTCACAAGAAGAAATCCAGCTCCAAAAAGAGCTGAATGCTGCAAGTGGCCGTTTCTTCCAAATATGGCCGCTAATGAACCTGCTGAATGCACATGTCTAATGCTAATATATACACAAAAGGGAACTTTTACATTGATTGTATTATATTTCAAATGTGTCAAAGTTGTTTTGTTGTAATTGTTTAACCTTTTTGCAAAATGTTCTCATTTCATGTGTTGCACCTAATGCAACTATATAGATGTCAATGGCAGGAACTATAGACAAGATGTCCCCCTTTAATCTTACAAGCTTCTATGAATTGAGCCTTTTCAGTTGCAGGTGCGCTGATGTTTATGTGTTTTCCTGTCTGTGGACCCACTAAATATTCTGAAAATAACAATATATAGAGCAGAATATTTTGAAGTCTATTTTGTGTGTGTGTATTTATGTATATGTATGTGTGTGCTATTTTTTTCTCCATACCTCATCATAAATAAATAGGGACAGTAAATACTCCTATACGTAATGAAAACTCTGCAATATATTGTCATTATTTATTTTCACCACTTTTCTTGTTATTTAGTTTTTCAAATTAAGCATAAATTGAAATGCACCTGCTGACTTTTCAAGCCTACCTCTGCTACATATCTGTCCCTAAATAACTTTATCAGATCACAACTGCAAAACAATACATTTTATACTAACAATGACAGTGGCTAACCTTGTTGATTGTGGACTAAGGCCCAGTTGGCTCCTCCAAATAAGGTAGGGTGGAGTTTGGTTATTGAAAAATAATTGTAATAGAAAGGATGTTAATTTGTTTTTGTTTTGTTCTACCCTTTGCCCCTAAAGGGGAATTTGTATGGGCATTCAACTCTTTTAATGCCCCCCCCCCCCCCAAAAAAATCTAATACTAACCCGAAATAGGTACTCACCAGTCTGGTGATCCATCTTCTTCCAGGCCGTGAAAAGTTTTCAATCGGGCAGATCCATCTTCTTCTATCACGGGACTATCTTCTATCTTCCTGTTAGAGGTGCGGAGCAGCCTTCTGAGGCGCGGATACGGAGCGGTGGTCCTCGGCGGCGGCGGTCATCAGCATTGTGGAGGTCCTCTTCATGCGATCGTCCACCTCACACTGAAGATTGAATGCAAGGTACTCCTTTTATATTAGGGTACCTTGCATTCCTATTGGCTAAACAATTCAAATCAGCCAATAGGATGTAAGCAGCTCTCATCCTATTGGCTGATTTGAATTGTTTTTTAGCCAATAGGAATTCAAGTTACCCCAATATAAAAGGGGTACCCTGCATTTAATCTACAGCGTGCAGCGGACGATCACATGAAGAGGACTCTCCACGTCGCTGATGAACGCCGTCGTCGCAGAGGACCACCGCTCCAGATCTACGCCTGAGAAGGCTGCTCCGCACCGTCAAGGACCACCACTCCGGATCCACGCCTCAGAAGGCCGCTCCGCACCTCTGGCAAGAAGATAGAAGATGGTCCTGCGATGGAAGAAGATAGATTCCCCCGGATGAAGCCTTTTCGCCGTCTGGAAGAAGATGGATCGCCGGGCTTCAGTAATGGTGAGTACAAAGGGGGGACTTTGTATTTATTTTTTAAAAAGAGCTGATATCTTTAGGGCAATGCCCTACAAAGGCCCTTTTAAGGGTTATTGCTAGTTTAATGTTAGATTAGGTTTGTTTTTTATTAGATTAGGAATAACTTTTTTTTATTTTGGATAATTTCTGCAATGTTAGCTTTTTTAATTTTTTATAATCTTAGCTATTTATTATTTTCTGTAATGTTAGGGTTTTTTTTGTAGTTTAAGCTTAGGTTTCATATTTTTCACAGGTAAGTTTTTATTTATTTTAAGATAGTATATTGTAACTTTGTGTGCCCACTATACCGCTGCTGTGATTAAATATACAACAAATTGCATATTGCAATTCATATATGTCTGAATCTAATAGTGTAAATACTTTACACAGGAAGGGCATATTATTATCTACAGCCTTCAAAAACTACTTCCATAGTTATAGAAACCTTTTCTTTTAAGCAGTGTTTGTAAATCCTTCCCGTTAATGAAAATCAAGAGCAAAATATTTCTGGGAGTCTTGCGCTAACTAGAAATATCTATACAACTTCCAGAGATAAATTCATGAAAATGCTCTTCCCATCAGAATATTACTACATTCATATTCCTTGGTAAAGTATATTGTTTCAGTATCCATCAATTGTAGTATCCTTCTCTTCTTTTCCAGTCTGACAGTTTTATAAAGTTTGCCAGTGACATTAATTATGTCTGCTCCACATTATGTTTTCCTTGAGTGCACAGAAGCTAAAAAGGGTTTATGGTAGACAAGAGAATAAATGTAGGTAGAATCGTATCCTTTCCCTAGTTGAATAATAAGCTCAGGTATCAGCAGGTATAATCTGAATACTAATAGCTGGTATAATCTATCAGAGCCATTATCTGTATTTCTAGAAAGATTCTGGACAATGAACTTTAAAGATTTATTTTAGGGAATAAAGGCAGGTTCAGATAAAAATATAGAGTTACTCATGTAAAACTCTAGCTAGTATATAAAACCGCCTAGTATTGCCAATAAATCAGACTTGTAAAGTTCCCTCCATAAGCCTTTATTTGATATTAACTATATATTGTGCAGTAATCCTGGAAGCAAGTGCCTAATTGCATTGTATTAATAACATATTAAAACCACAAAAATAAATGTATATTTAATGTACATAATTGTATATTTTTTTAATGGCTAAAAACCTGTTCTACAAACCAGTGTTTAAGTTTTCACATGAATACCAGGCAATACATGTGATTATGGTATGTGCTTGATCAATATCCAAATTCCTAATTCAAAATAATTTGTTTCTACCACCTCTAATGAAAGGATATGTCAGGGTTTCTTTATTTACAAATTACTGGAAGGGAGACTCAGGAATGGTAATCGGGAAACCCAGACTGATTTCTCAGCAACTCCCAAAAGCCCTGATAATAAAACCCGTTGAGTGCTAACGACAGCTCAGAGCCGTCGCTAGCACTCTCCCACCTTGAAGGAGATCTGGGGGCTCCCACCCGCTCCTACCCCGGCGATCGTGCCTGAATAGTAACAGACATCACCGGGGTTTCACGTTTTGCGCAGTGATGTCAAGCGCAATGACGTGATGACGTCACCACGCAACTTTATTTAAAAATCACAATAAGTATAGGGAAAGGGGGCATGCTGCTTAGAAGCCTGTATCTCAGGCATCTAAGCAGCTATAGACCCCCAACACCCATTGTTGGAAAGGTAATTGCCTACACTTTCCAATGGCAT
Source organism: Bombina bombina (assembly GCF_027579735.1). Lineage (NCBI taxonomy): Eukaryota > Metazoa > Chordata > Amphibia > Anura > Bombinatoridae > Bombina > Bombina bombina. The sequence continues at coordinate 200,114,415 of NC_069501.1, read as the reverse complement.
AAGTCTTGGGGATCTGAAGAAAACAAAAGTTAAAAAATATATATTTAAAAAAAAAAATCAAATCAGCTTAGCACCCAGGTGGGAAAGTGCTTAGCACTCAAAGGGTTAAAGCTAATAACTCTCTAGAAAAAAAATCTCTGCAACATCACATCAAAAGTGTCAGAATTCAAATAATGTGTACCAACCCGATGTCACACCCGCAAGTTCAAAGTTCAGTGCATTGTTATCAATATTCCATAAGCATTCACTTATTGGTGCATAGAATAACTTCAACTGTCAAGGATATCAGCAACACAAAAACACCTTCAAAACATACAAACAATGAACCCTCTAAAGAACAATTAATACTTATTAGACATTCATCAGTTTCATTAGCTGTTGAATCCATAAGGCAACCACTCACGGCATTCAGTTCTTTTCAGAGCCGTATTTCTTCTTGTGAAAGGGCAATACACTAAGATCTGTGCAAATCCAGGTCTTAGTGTGTTATAGTTTCACAAGAAGAAATCCAGCTCCAAAAAGAGCTGAATGCTGCAAGTGGCCGTTTCTTCCAAATATGGCCGCTAATGAACCTGCTGAATGCACATGTCTAATGCTAATATATACACAAAAGGGAACTTTTACATTGATTGTATTATATTTCAAATGTGTCAAAGTTGTTTTGTTGTAATTGTTTAACCTTTTTGCAAAATGTTCTCATTTCATGTGTTGCACCTAATGCAACTATATAGACGTCAATGGCAGGAACTATAGACAAGATGTCCCCCTTTAATCTTACAAGCTTCTATGAATTGAGCCTTTTCAGTTGCAGGTGCGCTGATGTTTATGTGTTTTCCTGTCTGTGGACCCACTAAATATTCTGAAAATAACAATATATAGAGCAGAATATTTTGAAGTCTATTTTGTGTGTGTGTATTTATGTATATGTATGTGTGTGTTATTTTTTTCTCCATACCTCATCATAAATAAATAGGGACAGTAAATACTCCTATACGTAATGAAAACTCTGCAATATATTGTCATTATTTATTTTCACCACTTTTCTTGTTATTTAGTTTTTCAAATTAAGCATAAATTGAAATGCACCTGCTGACTTTTCAAGCCTACCTCTGCTACATATCTGTCCCTAAATAACTTTATCAGATCACAACTGCAAAACAATACATTTTATACTAACAATGACAGTGGCTAACCTTGTTGATTGTGGACTAAGGCCCAGTTGGCTCCTCCAAATAAGATAGGGTGGAGTTTGGTTATTGAAAAATAATTGTAATAGAAAGGATGTTAATTTGTTTTTGTTTTGTTCTGTTTAGCTGTTTCAATGACTTGGCTGAAATGTTATTCTATAGAAACACAACAGAAATGGCTTCTGTTGTTTACTGTCGCTTTAATTAAATTCAATAAATCACAAAAAAAAAAAATGTTTTTTCCTCAAATGCTGAAGCCTGCACATTGTTCCTACAAACATACAGTATATCCCTCCTCCAATAACAAAAGTACCACTATATAAAAACTTTACTTGTTTAGTGGGAATCTGTATTGATGAACTATAATTACACTCCAAAGCCCAAATTAGTAAAGATTAGATGTGACTCCCAGTAGACATCTAATTTATCATAATGATAGTCTGGCTGAGCACTCAAGTCAATTTATTGACATTAAATTGCGACATACAGGTATACCCCACTTTACAGCGCTTCACTTTACAGCGCTTCGCTAATACAGCGCTTTGTGGAGCTGAAGTTCAACCTCCAAGGATTTTGAAACAGTGCTGTAATCATCGTGAGATTGCGAGAAAAGTGACTGGCACCATTTTGTTATGCTAAGTTCACTCTGTTTAGAGCATTACAGTGCAATTTGTGTCTCAGTGCTATAGTCTGGCAAATTTTACTATAGTCATTGTCACTATTTTACAGGTACAGTATTTATTGAATACTAATTGAATACTGTGCTGTGCTAGTGTTAAACTAAACATAGCACTATTGTACCCCTAATATATGTTAGTTCAAACGTGTTTTCAAGTTTTTAAACACACTGGCAAGTGAAAAGAAAGCTAAAACTGCCTTGTTTCACTTTAAGGCGGTTTTCACTTTACAGCGGGGCTCCGGTCGCTAACCCGCTGTATGAGCGGGGTATACCTGTATTGAGAAACATTGTACTCTTATGTGAAGGACACTTCTGATATCCTGGTATGATTTAAAGGTCTTTCCTTCTGTGATAATGCTTTTTTATTCATTTGTGATATTTGCCCTTGATAGATGAGCATTATTTGCAATAATGATATGCCTGTTGTGAAATGTGTTCAGAACAAAAGAACATTGATTTGCTAAGATTCATTTACCTTGGCATACTATCTTTATGGCGAAAGATATATTTTTGCAGCAGTAATCAGAGATGCAATGTAAGTTTATTTGAACATTTCTTGTAAGGGATTCATCTTGCTGCATTAATGATATTTTACTGTAAATCTAAATAATTTTTATTAAAAATATTAACATTTTAACATTTATAGAAGGAATGCATCAGGAAAGGGATCTAATATTGCCATATGGGTAGTTTATATGTAGAAACTTTTTTGTGGGTTTAAAAATTTTGCCTAACGCAAATTAAATATCCAATTCGAAAAGTAATTTATATTACTTAAAGGGACTTTATATATATATATATATATATATATATATATATATATATATATATATATACAGTTGTAATCAAAATGACTCAACCCCCATTGAAAATCAGGTGTATTGTTAAAATTTACAGACTTTCAGCTGTTTGCAATGAACAAATCAAACAAAAGCAATTGAAATAGCTTAACACAAAAAATGCTACATGTGGTTTCACCAAATTCAACTGAAAATGCAACTTTTATTTAATTCTGCAGTCTCAAAATTATTCAACCCCCTGAATAAATCCCTCACAACAGCACAGATATACAAAACAGGTGTTGTCTCAAGCACACCTGATGCAACTAATCAAGGGCTTCATTAGTTGCACCAGGTGTGCTTGAGCTAGAACACATGAAATACCTGAACTGGATAGAGGTTTGTTAAGTCTTATGTTTGACTGCATGTTAGAAATATGGCTAAGTCAAAAGAATGGTCCACAAAATTAAGAGAAGAGATCATCGCCCTTTACAAACAAGGAACAGGATACAAAAAGATAGCAAAGGCACTAAATGTTTCTAGAGACACCATGGAGGTATAGTTCGCAAGTTCAAAGTTAGAAGAACAGTGGTTATACTACCTGGACGGGGCAAAAAAAGGAAGCTATCAACGGCTATGTCTAGAGGAAGAAGTATGAAGCATGCGCTGACAGTTAAGCACGGTGGTGGCTAGATGATGCTCTGGGGGTGCTTTGCATCCTCTGGCACTGGAAACCTGCAGCATGTGGAAGGCAAGATGGATTCATTGAAGTATCAGGAAATCCTAGGAGAAAAAGACCTGCCATCTGACGGCATCTGAGAGAAAGCTGAAGCTTGGGCGTCATTGGACCTCCCAACAGGACAATTATCCCAAGCATACATCCAAATCCAAAAGGACTTGGTTGCAAAAGAAGTCCTGAAGGATTCTACAGTGGCAATCACAGTCACCTGACTTGAACCCCATAGAAAATATGTGGTGGGATATGAAGAAGGTGGTTGCACCATGCAAACCCAAGAATATTACTTAACTGGAGGCCATTGCTCATGAGGAATCGGCTAAGATTCCTCGTGAATGCTGCCAGAAGCTGGTGTCTAGCTATGCATCTTGTTTGCATCAGGTCATAATAGAAAAAATATTATCTTCTAAGCACTAAAGATGTTTGCCATGAAGGGGTTGAATAATTTTGAGACTGCAGAATTCATTAAAAGTTGCATTTTCAGTTGAATTTGGGGAAACCCCTTGAAGCATTCATTGAGTTCAGCTTTTTTAATTGCTTTCGTTTGATTTGTTCATTGCAAACAAATTTTGACAATAAACCTGATTTGCAATGGGGGTTGAATACTTTTGATTACAACTGTATATGTGTGTGTGTGTGTGTGTGTGTGTGTGTGAAAGAGCTTAAAGGATTGTAGGAATTGTTAATAAAGCAGTATATGTTTCCCACAAATTCTGCAATGTCCTTGGTGGAATTGAAAATGTACTGATAATTATGTATTATGGACCAATAATTTACTCCACAGTTTGGATGTGGCAGATAGTTGCAGTTGAGGATTCCAGTTCAGGTTTTCCCCACAAGCAAAAGTTCTCACCTGCTGCTAATTACCGACAATTAGCACCTCTTAAATAGTGTGCTTTTTCTTTTAGCCTGTAAGTTTGATATTGTTTTGTATTGTTGTAGTTGTTGGGGAGCAGCCACTAAAATTTAGTAGTACTGCATTATTCTGCTTAGAAAGCTCTATGGAGCAAAGATGTTTCATGTTTACATTAAAAGTGAATACCTGCAAATGAACAGGCCAAGCATTTTACACCAGTGTGTGAAATACTTTTCTTCTGTTAAAGACTGTGTGTTAAAGCTAGAAATGTGCATTCGGAATCCCCCTTTTTCGGAGACGGATTTATTCTTGTGAAAGTGCATCACACTAAGTTCTGTGCAAATACAGAAATATGTGTGTTGAACTTTCATAAGAATAAATCCATCTCCAAAAAAGAACTGAATGCCACAAGGGGAAGCCTTCTTCCACATTTGGATCCTAACGAAGCATCCAAATGCACATGTGTAGTTAAAGCTGATCCTCCAAGGAGATAGATTTTTTTTTATCACGATAAATATTAAACCCTCATCTCTTCTGCTGTGATCAGCTAGGGAAGAATATATATATATATATATATATATATATATATATATATAAGTGAGCTGCACTGACATAGCAAACACTGGAAAAGATTACAAGTTGCACGGCAAATCAATTGAGAAAACACAGTGTGCTATGGCTTTTTCGCATTTGGGGTTGCACAGCTATTACAAGTTACAAAATAACTTATTTTGCACGCGCATTAAGCCGCATAATGCAAACTGCAAAATTGCGTGCGCTTTCACATATTACTAATACAAGTCAATGGAGAAGACAAATAGAAAAAGAAAAACACAAAAACCCTAATCTTTTGCGCAAAGCCGATGACGTATTCTCCTCGAAAAATATGTTTATATTTATTTTTAAATAAATATTTCTCTATATACTGTATGTGATGATTTTTGGACTGATATAGCTATTTATTGTGAGCTATGTATATATATATATATATATATATATATATATATATATATATATATATATCTCAAGATCTATATGCGAATATCTCTTTGAAAATCCCTCTGAGATATTGTTTAATGTGCATAAGATTGTAATGTGTAATATTTTCATTATCTCCATAGTTAAACATATCTCTATACATATAAATGCATGTTTCTCTATGTATATGTATGTATCTCTATGTAAAATCCCTGTCAGCTTTTTTTTTCTAACACCCGAGATCTCGTATCTTTGAGCCCTTATAATTGTTGTGTGCAATTTTTTTTTTTATAATTTTTTTATTTTGTTAATATGAGTGTAACTGTATTTTGTAATGTTTTTTTGAAGTGTTTTGTGAAACTTTTATGTTAACTACAACTCTTTGAGCTAGGAAAGGATTGTTGAGTAAAAGGCGAATGCGCACAAGCAATAGCAATTTTTCAAGACTTGTAATAACTGTGCAATGGAAATTTATTGTGAAAAGACCACATCGCGTGCGGCAAACTCATACCGCGCTACTTGTTATCTTGCCCACTGTGTAGAATGTTGCAGGTTCTGGTTCTGAATCTTGCAGCGTACACTTCAACCTTGCTTAGGTAGTACAAAAAGCAACATATTTAGATATAAATCACCAGAAAAGTGAGCAAAATTTTGCAAGAAATTAAATTTTCAGTTTTATTTAAAGGGATAAAGTCTAAAACTGTCTTTATGATTCAGACAGAGCATATGATGGGAAAAAAAAGATTCCAATATACTTCTATTATCAAATTGGTCTTCTATGTTGAAGAGAATTCGTAGCTAGGCTAGGTGCACGTGTCTGGAGAACTATATGGCAGCAAGAATGCTTTTGAGTGTTACGGCTAGATTTAGAGTTTTGTCGGTAACGAGCCGCGTATCTAACGCTGGCTTTTTTTCCCCCGCACCTTTTAAATACCGCTGGTATTTAGAGTTCACAGAAGAGCTGCGTTAGGCTCCAAAAAGGGAGCGTAGAGCATAATTTACCGCCACTGCAACTCTCAATACCAGCGGTTCTTAGGGACGCGGCCAGCTTCAAAAACGTGCTCGTGCATGATTCCCCTATAGAAAACAATGGGGCATTTTGAGCTGAAAAAAACCCTAACACCTGCAAAAAAGCATCGTTCAGCTCCTAACGCAGCCCCATTGTTTCCTATGGGGAAACACTTCCTATGTCTTCACCTAACACCCTAACATGAACCCCGAGTCTAAACACCCCTAACCTTACACTTATTAACCCCTAATCTGCCGCCCCCGCTATCGCTGACCCCTGCATATTATTTTTAACCCCTAATCTGCCGCTCCATACACCGCCGCAACCTACGTTATCCATATGTACCCCTAATCTGCTGCCCCTAACACCGCCGACCCCTATATTATATTTATTAACCCCTAATCTGCTGCCCCCAACGTCGCCGCTACCGACCTACAATTATTAACCCCTAATCTGCCGACCGGACCTCACCGCTACTATAATAAATGTATTAACCCCTAATCTGCCTCACTAACCCTATAATAAATAGTTTTAACCCCTAATCTGCCCTCCCTAACATCGCTGACACCTAACTTCAAGTATTAACCCCTAATCTGCCGACCGGACCTCACGCTACTCTAATAAATGTATTAACCCCTAAAGCTAAGTCTAACCCTAACCCTAACACCCCCCTAAGTTAAATATAATTTAAATCTAACAAAATAAATTAACTCTTATTAAATAAATTATTCCTATTTAAACCTAAATACTTACCTGTAAAATAAACCCTAATATAGCTACAATATAAATAATAATTATATTGTAGCTATTTTAGGATTAATATTTATTTTACAGGCAACTTTGTATTTATTTTAACCAGGTACAATAGCTATTAAATAGTTATTAACTATTTAATAGTTACCTACTTAAAATAATTACAAAATTACCTGTAAAATAAATCCTAACCTAAGTTACAATTAAACCTAACACTACACTATCAATAAATTAATTAAATAAAATACCTACAATTATCTACAATTAAACCTAACACTAAACTATCAATAAATTAATTAAACACAATACCTACAAATAAATACAATTAAATAAGCTAACTAAAGTACAAAAAATAAAAAAGAACTAAGTTACAAAAAATAAAAAAATATTTACAAACATAAGAAAAATATTACAACAATTTTAAACTAATTACACCTACTCTAAGCCCCCTAATAAAATAACAAAGCCCCCCAAAATAAAAAAATGCCCTACCCTATTCTAAAATTAAAATAGAAAAGCTTTTTTACCTTACCAGCCCTTAAAACGGCCTTTTGCGGGGCATGCCCCAAAGAATTCAGCTCTTTTGCCTGTAAAAAAAAAACATACAATACCCCCCCCAACATTACAACCCACCACCCACATACCCCTAATCTAACCCAAACCCCCCTTAAATAAACACTAAGCCCCTGAAGATCTCCCTACCTTGTCTTCACCACACCGGGTTCACCGATCCGTCCTGGCTCCGATGTCTTCATCCAAGCCCAAGCGGGGGCTGAAGATGTCCATGATCCGGCTGAAGTCTTGATCCAAGCGGGAGCTGAAGAGGTCCATGATCCGGCTGAAGTCTTGATCCAAGCGGGAGCTGAAGAGGTCCATGATCCGGCTGAAGTCTTCTATTAAGTGGCATCTTCAATCTTCTTTCTTCCGGATCCATCTTCATCCCGCCGACACGGAACATCCATCTTCACCAACGACTTCCCGACGAATGACGGTTCCTTTAAGGGACGTCATCCAAGATGGCGTCCCTCAAATTCCGATTGGCTGATAGGATTCTATCAGCCAATCGGAATTAAGGTAGGAAAATTCTTATTGGCTGATGGAATCCTATCAGCCAATCGGAATTTGAGGGACGCCATCTTGGATGACGTCCCTTAAAGGAACCGTCATTCGTCGGGAAGTCGTCAGTGAAGATGGATGTTCCGCGTCGGCAGGATGAAGATGGATCCGGAAGAAAGAAGATTGAAGATGCCGCTTGATAGAAGACTTCAGCCGGATCATGGACCTCTTCAGCTCCCGCTTGGATCAAGACTTCAGCCGGATCATGGACATCTTCAGCCCCCGCTTGGGCTTGGATGAAGACGTCGGAGCCAGGACGGATCGGTGAACCCGGTGTGGTGAAGACAAGGTAGGGAGATCTTCAGGGGCTTAGTGTTAGGTTTATTTAAGGGGGGTTTGGGTTAGATTAGGGGTATGTGGGTGGTGGGTTGTAATGTTGGGGGGGTATTGTATGTTTTTTTTTTACAGGCAAAAGAGCTGAATTCTTTGGGGCATGCCCCGCAAAAGGCCCTTTTAAGGGCTGGTAAGGTAAAAGAGCTTTTCTATTTTAATTTTAGAATAGGGTAGGGCATTTTTTTATTTTGGGGGGCTTTGTTATTTTATTAGGGGGCTTAGAGTAGGTGTAATTAGTTTAAAATTGTTGTAATATTTTTCTAATGTTTGTAAAAAAAAAATTATTTTTTGTAACTTTAGTTAGTTTATTTAATTGTATTTATTTGTAGGTATTGTATTTAATTAATTTATTTATAGTGTAGTGTTAGGTTTAATTGTAACTTAGGTTAGGATTTATTTTACAGGTAATTTTGTAATTATTTTAAGTAGGTAACTATTAAATAGTTAATAACTATTTAATAGCTATTGTACCTGGTTAAAATAAATACGAAGTTGCCTGTAAAATAAATATTAATCCTAAAATAGCTACAATATAATTATAATTTATATTGTAGCTATATTAGGGTTTATTTTACAGGTAAGTATTTAGCTTTAAATAGGAATAATTTATTTAATAAGAGTTAATGTATTTCGTTAGATTTAAATTATATTTAATTTAGGGGGGTGTTAGGGTTAAGGTTAGACTTAGCTTTAGGGGTTAATACATTTATTAGAGTAGCGGGGAGGTCCGGTCGGCATATTAGGGGTTAATACTTGAAGTTAGGTGTCGGCGATGTTAGGGAGGGCAGATTAGGGGTTAATACTATTTATTATAGGGTTATTGAGGTGGGAGTGAGGCGGATTAGGGGTTAATAACTTTATTATAGTAGCGGTGAGGTCCAGTCGGCAGATTAGGGGTTAATAATTGTAGGTAGGTGGAGGCGACGTTGGGGGCGGCAGATTAGGGGTTAATAAATATAATATAGGGGTCGGCGGTGTTAGGGGCAGCAAATTAGGGGTACATAGGGATAACGTAGGTGGTGGCGGTGTGCGGTCGGCAGATTAGGGGTTAAAACAATTTATTAGAGTGGCGGCGATGTGGGGGGACCTCAGTTTAGGGGTGCATAGGTAGTTTATGGGTGTTAGTGTACTTTAGAGGACAGTAGTTAAGAGCTTTATGAACCGGCGTTAGCCCAGAAAGCTCTTAACTCCTGACTTTTTTCTGCGGCTGGAGTTTTGTCGGTAGATTTCTAACGCTCACTTCAGCCAAGACTCTAAATACCGGCGTTAGAAAGATCCCATTGAAAGATAGGATACGCAAATGGTGTAGGGGGATCTGCGGTATGGAAAAGTCGAGGCTGGAAAGTGAGCGTTAGACCCTTACCTACAAGACTCTAAATACCAGCGGTAGCCCAAAACCAGCGTTAGGAGCCTCTAACGCTGGTTTTGACGGCTAACGCAGAACTCAAAATCTAGCCGTTAGTTTGTAAAACTGTTAAAGGGACAATAAAGTCAAAATGAAATATTTATGACTCAGAAGGAGCATGTGATTTTAAACAACTTTCCGATGCACTTTTATTGACAATTTGCTTAGCTCTCTTTATTATTCATTGTTAGAGTAATCAGGTGGGCTCAGGAGCATGCACATGACCTTAGTCATTTGGCTGCAGTGATTTCAACAATGTTTATTGCAATGTTATATATCACATATATAGAGTGCAGCATTATGTGGCAACAGTGTAACTATGTATAACATTGCTATAAACTTTGTTGCAAACACTGCTGCCAGATGGCTAAAGACATGTGCGTACTCCTGAGCTCACCTAGGATTACTTTTGAACAAACAATACAAGAGAGCTAAGAAAAATTGATATTAAAAGTAAATTGGAAAGTTTGTTTGTTTTCTTAAAAATTTATAACCCAACATTTTTCTTTCATGATTTGAGATAGATAATACATTTTTTAACAACTTTCCAATTTACTTCTCTTTACTTCTCAATTTTGCTTCATTCTCTTGGTATCTTTTCTTGAAGAAGCAACAATGCACTCCTGGGAACTGGCTGAATACATTTGTAAGCCAATGAAAATGGGCATACAAATTCAGCCACCAATCAGCAGCGAGCCCAAAGCTCCTGAGCCTATCTAGATATTCTTTTTATCAAAGAATAACAAGAAGAAGTCAGGAGCTCTGCTTATATTTTAGACAACCAAGGTCTTTTCTTATAGTAAAGTGGTCCTCAAACTAGCCCACAGACTTCCCGAGGTCAGCAGTACGGCCACCATCACAAAGGTGTCAGACTTAAGCAAACCAGATCCGTATTTCTACAACTTTTTGGCTCTGGCTGCCTTGTGGCCTAGCACCCCACGCCTGACCTGTGGACAATAACTCCCTCTCCTTCACCCATATAACATCCTGTTCTGGAGCAGTGTCTACCCACCTAGACCTGAGGAACAAGTATGCCCAATACAGCGGGGACTGCCGCGGGCGGTTGGCTGGACCCACCTGGAATTGCTGACAGCCCTCCAGCGCAGACCAAACACCTGTCTGAGTGCGGTGGACACTGACCCACACCAGTAACTATGCCACTACACTACGCCATACACTGGCCGCTATTTTCACACCGCACTGCACAGCAGTAGTGCGACCTCAACGCCTGCGAGCTGTACAATCTATACCTATCACAATACTGAATAGTGCCGCCAAAAATATCAGAATTTCTCACCACGAAGGGCTGCGGCTCTGGGGACGGCCTCTAGGTATCAGTGGGTAGAACGAAGACACCATGCAGCAGTATTTCAAGCCGGTGAGATCTGATTACTCTCTTTTTTTTTTTACTCCTCTGCAGACCCACGGGGTTCCCTCCCGGCATAGCTCCAACAGACAGTTACCATTGTTCCCACCACTAATTACCCACTAAACAGTGTCTGAAACACACAACTCTTTCACTTTATTGGGCCCACACACACAGAGGTAGCATACTCTAAGCCCAAGCACTACCAGCAGCCATCCAAACGCTGCATAGGGAATCTAGAAAAAGAATTCTCCCTCTCTAGTCCTCAGAGGGATAAGAAGGTTATTCTAGTACAGGTTTTTGGTCTATTCACCCTACAACCCACCTTCCCCATGGCACAATAACCCAACCCATTAAAAAGGATCTATTTATATGGTCTAATTCCTTTACTTATTACCAAGACATTCATATCTGCTATCTCCAGTAGGGACACGATATATACTCTATACCACACAAAAGATCCTCACTGGCCTATTTCCTCTCAGTCTCGTGGAGAATATAATGAGATGCAATTGCTGTTACCCCCCTCTATTAGGATATATTGAAGGCTATACAGTTTCACACTGCACTCAGCTTTCTACATCTCATTAAAGTATATCAGTCCCAAGACTTAACACCACAGAACCTTACTCACCTAACTAAGGTCCTTGTCGGGGAGACCACAATAACTAAAGCGGAAGGAACCCCATTTCCTCTCTCAGAGAGATTTCAATCACAATAACACTAGGCCCTGACACACCAAGCCTATTGTCAAGAAATACATCTTCACTGCTTTACGGACCCCCTCCTCCCTTTCCCGCAGTCCTACATTGCCTGCAGGTCATATCCACTCTCCTTTTCCCAATCTCGCCCAAAGGTGGCACATCCCCAGGAGAGGGGTCACCTCTAAGAAGCCTTTGCACCAGATAGCCTCGATAATCACCCATATTACTCCTGACTGCTCACTGGATACATAAATTACTTACATCAAGCCACTAAAATCCCTCAAAATTTCTCTATAGAGAGATAACGGTAACAATGCAAGGCTAAGGGCCTGACGGTAGGGGTACCGGTCAGATCCCCCCAGTTCCCACTCCCAATAAGGAAGTAAACCCATCAAATTTTCTTTTGTACACCGTACTCTGTCCGGTAGGACGTCGGGTCTATATAGTGCACTACTTGTAATCATGGCGCACACCATTAAGAAAAAACAAAAACATCAGGAAAATCCTAAAAGGACCTTTACAGATTACTTTATATAGTAAAAACACCTCTGATTAAAAAGTCTCGGATGATGACTCTAGAGATTCTACCTCTTTCTTTAGCAGAAACTCCAAATCAGATAATCCACGTAAAGACCACTCTACACTGTCACAAACAACTTTTTTAGATTTCATCAAAGCCCTATCGGATAAGATGAACATTCACTATACTTCTCTTCATCAGGAGCTCCGACAATCAGTCAGTGAACTCAAGCGAGGCATCTCCTCATTGGGTGAGCGCACTGAAACATTAGAGAGGAAATATGAAGATCTGTAGACCACACCAATCTACTTTCCTATTCTCAGAGCCTTGCAGAGCAAATTTACGACCTGGAAATGAAATTGGCGGATCTAGAAGATGGATCCCACCGAAACAACCTGAGAATTAGGGGAATCTCAGAAGATGTTAACACGGCAGAGCTTCCCGATTACCTTAACGGACTATTCAAAGAATTACTCAGATTCTCTCAAGCCCAAGAGCTCCTGATTGACACAGCCCAAAGGGCCCTTCCCCCACGTTATTCTGCTTCTGATACTCCAAGGGATGTCATCCTACGGCTACATTACTACACAACTAAAGAGAAAATCTTGAGAGCGTCCTTTACCAATAAACCCTTCAAAGAGCCATACCATAAAATACAAATATTTCCAGACCTATCCCCACATACTCTTGCCAAAAGAAGAACATTTCAACAATTCACGCAAGTCCTAAGGCAAAATAATGTAAAATATAGATGGGGATTCCCTGTGAAGATTTTTCTGCAACATGAAGATCATTCTTACGTGATCTCGTCACCAGATCAGGGGTCAAAACTTCTCCATACGCTGGGACTGTCCGCCTCTTCAGACCCAAATCACAGGTCTCTTGAAAGCCCCAAGACACTGAATACATCTGCCCCCGAGTGGCAACCACAACTCACTGCCACTGTCCAACAGGCCAAAAGACTGACTGCACTCGAAGGGCCTTACCTAGGACTTTATACCTCTGTTTTTTTTCTTACAGGACTGATTAATCAGACCATAGTTAAATTGAGCTCACGTACGGGTACACACCTTACCCTCTCACAGCTCCATAGGTCATGGTCACTTCAGCATCCACCCCTTGTGAAGAGGACACATACATATGTTGTATTAATAACTCTCACCTTAATTAAATTGTTTAATGTATCCTAAGTCACAATCTACCTTTAGATTACTTATAAGGTTTACGTATGATGCTTAACCATACATAGGTAATGAATACGGAGGTCTGCTTCTAAAACCTCTGTCCATAACAGATGATAGCCCACAGGTATTTTTATCTTGCTTATATTATGCTTATGTTTGTATATCATTATTGTCATGTATGGTATTACATTATTATTGTCTTTATGTTTCTTAATGTTAAATTTGCAGACCTAGCTCTATAGAGTTTGAGTCCTTCTTGTCCTCCGAGCAATCCTCGCAATAATTTAATATACGGCACTTATCTCACCCTCTGTTTACTTCCTAGTTAAGGAATAACCATTTCAATATGTCCCTTCTCTTTCTGAAACAGACCACCCTCCAGGTACGACTGAAACTTAGACACCAACATCGAACTTACCCCCCGTTAATAGCCTTGTCTCCCTCACCATGAAACTTAGCCTTATCTATACTCGTCAAGTAACATAATCTCTACTGTTTCTTCCTAAGTCTAACGATAGATGATATTTAAGATATTCACCCAAGGATTGCTCATACGGGAATATATTCCCTATCATGTGACTCCTGTTTACTTCTAATGCTAGCAGTTAATTCATTTCTTAAGTTTACAGGTTCATTGTTTGAGTCTTTTACTGCTCATTTGTTACTTCCTTAACCTCATACTGCACCATTGCCTAACTGGGGGGTATTTCACCTCCCCTGGTACCCCTTCTCTCCCCTCCCCATACTCTACACACTAAATTCAGACTCTGCCCTGCGCATACTCATTCTGTCAACCGCTCTGCTCCATCTTACAACACCCAACCTTTTAAGGTTAGACCACTTTTTCTCCACCCCCTTCTCCCCCTCCCACCACCTATCCTTGACTCCCTCTTTTTTTTTTTTAAACTAAAGCGGCTCTCGACCACTGAATACTTCTAACTCTTCCAAGTCATCCACAGTATAGTTATATCTATCCCTTATCATAACCACTATTGTTGTCCGATAAACTTATCTCTCACTTCCTTAAATTTTAGTGATCCAGAAAATAGTCTTCCTCCTCTCACTTCCCTCTCCCTTCACCCCCCTTTTTTTTGTCTTTCCTCATTCCCCCTAACATGGAAGACTTATGCCTTCTCACACTAAATACTCAATTCCCCCACTAAGCATAGCCTACTCTTCAACCCCCTGCAGAAAAATAAAGCAGATATAGCTTTTATTCAAGAGACCCATTGGACCCCCACTTTAGGTATTCCACGCACCTCTAGAAAATACCCCATAGTTATTGAAGCCTCCTTTCAATCCTGAGGAGTAGCTATTTTTCTCAGCAATAATATTATATACATCCCCATATATGTGGAGTGTGATCCTCAAGCATGATTCATTAAACTGGTCTGTAAATTAAACTAGCTAGATCTGGACCTACGATCTTAACACATACTAGATCTACACATCCTCTCTCTAGGGCTTTCCAGATGCTCATTGGTCAATACAACCTATATAATGCATGGAAGTAATTTCATCCACTTTACCTTCTACAGGGAGTGCAGAATTATTAGGAAAATGAGTATTTTGACCACATCATCCTCTTTATGAATGTTGTCTTACTCCAAGCTGTATAGGCTCGAAAGCCTACTACCAATTAAGCATATTAAGTGATGTGCATCTCTGTAATGAGAAGGGGTGTGGTCTAATGACATCAACACCCTATATCAGGTGTGCATAATTATTAGGCAACTTCCTTTCCTTTGGCAAAATGGGTCAAAAAAAGGACTTGACAGGCTCAGAAAAGTCAAAAATAGTGAGATATCTTGCAGAGGGATGCAGCACTCTTAAAATTGCAAAGCTTCTGAAGCGTGATCATAGAACAATCAAGCGTTTCATTCAAAATAGTCAACAGGGTCGCAAGAAGCGTGTGGAAAAACCAAGGCGCAAAATAACTGCCCATGAACTGAGAAAAGTCAAGCGTGCAGCTGCCAAGATGCCACTTGCCACCAGTTTGGCCATATTTCAGAGCTGCAACATCACTGGAGTGCCCAAAAGCACAAGGTGTGCAATACTCAGAGACATGGCCAAGGTAAGAAAGGCTGAAAGACTGCCACCACTGAACAAGACACACAAGCTGAAACGTCAAGACTGGGCCAAGAAATATCTCAAGACTGATTTTTCTAAGGTTTTATGGACTGATGAAATGAGAGTGAGTCTTGATGGGCCAGATGGATGGGCCCGTGGCTGGATTGGTAAAGGGCAGAGAGCTCCAGTCCGACTCAGACGCCAGCAATTTGGAGGTGGAGTACTGGTTTGGGCTGGTATCATCAAAGATGAGCTTGTGGGGCCTTTTCGGGTTGAGGATGGAGTCAAGCTCAACTCCCAGTCCTACTGCCAGTTTCTGGAAGACACCTTCTTCAAGCAGTGGTACAGGAAGAAGTCTGCATCCTTCAAGAAAAACATGATTTTCATGCAGGACAATGCTCCATCACACGCGTCCAAGTACTCCACAGCGTGGCTGGCAAGAAAGGGTATAAAAGAAGAAAATCTAATGATATGGCCTCCTTGTTCACCTGATCTGAACCCCATTGAGAACCTGTGGTGCATCATCAAATGTGAGATTTACAAGGAGGGAAAACAGTACACCTCTCTGAACAGTGTCTGGGAGGCTGTGGTTGCTGCTGCACGCAATGTTGATGGTGAACAGATCAAAACACTGACAGAATCCATGGATGGCAGGCTTTTGAGTGTCCTTGCAAAGAAAGGTGGCTATATTGATGACTGATTTGTTTTTGTTTTGTTTTTGAATGTCAGAAATGTATATTTGTGAATGTTGAGATGTTATATTGGTTTCACTGGTAAAAATAAATAATTGAAATGGGTATATATTTGTTTTTTGTTAAGTTGCCTAATAATTATGCACAGTAATAGTCACCTGCACACACAGATATCCCCCTAAAATAGCTATAACTAAAAACAAACTAAAAACTACTTCCAAAACTATTCAGCTTTGATATTAATGAGTTTTTTGGGTTCATTGAGAACATGGTTGTTGTTCAATAATAAAATTAATCCTCAAAAATACAACTTGCCTAATAATTCTGCACTCCCTGTACTCCTCTCCACATAAGTCATACACCCGCATCGCACTACTCCTGGACAACATCTCATACATTAAAATCACATTGATTTCCTGGTCAGATCACAATGCCCTGAAATTATTACTTGGCCCACATATAACAAGCAATTCCCCCCCTCTTGGCATCTACAAGACTGGATAGTCACAGATCCTACTTTAAAAATTAAGCTCCAAGAAAAGATTTCTGAATTCTTCAGTTTAAAAGATGACTCGCAAACCTCAACAGAGAATCTATGGGCCACGCTCAAGGCTATCCTGAGAGGACACCTCATTAAAATTGAGGCAGTAGCCCACTCAAAAAGATGGGCTACTCTCTCTACACTATCTATTCAGTTAAGAAACTTGAAGAAGAAACTTAATATATCTTATTCTAGTATAGTGAATAATGAAATCATAGATATTTCTAAAAAAATCCAAACATTGGAAATACAAAGAGTACAAGCCATGTTATAAAAATTCAAGAGGATTTACTATCACCAAGGTAATAAAGCCTCCAACTTATTAGCAAAGAAACTCAGACATCGCACAGCCAAATCCAAAATCCTGCCCATTAAAAAAAGAAAATGGCAATTTAGTATACTCTCCTACAGATATAGGGGACACCTTCAAACACTTCTACCAGAGATTATACAACATTGAGGTGGACCTACACTCTCCCCCCCCCACCCCCAGAAGAAATCTCAAAATTTCTTGACACCCTACAGCTACCTAAACTAGAAATCAAAGACACATCCGCTCTGATAGCTCAAATAAATGTGGAAGAAGTTCAAAAGGTTATCAAATCCTTGAAATTGGGGAAATCACCAGGGTATACGGCTAGGTTCTTTAAAACTTTTCAGCATCTACTAGCTCCCATGCTATGCAGAATGTTCCAAGAAGTGATGAATAGGAGCTATTTTAGTGCAGAATTTCTAGAGGCTACGGTATTAACGATCCTGAAACCAGGAAAACCCCCAGAACAAGGCAGCAGCTACCGCCCAATCTCTTTACTTAACCTAGATGCCAAAATATATGCCAAACTACTAGCTAACAGACTTTCAAAGGTTATTACTTCTTTAGTACACACAGACCAAGTAGGTATCATCCCACATAGAGAAGGTCCTGATGCCACTAGACGCATTTTAGATATCCTTTCCATAGCATCTGGAAGTGGAGCTCCTTTTCTGGCCCTGTCATTGGATGCTGAAAAGGCATTTGACAGGATCAGATGGGAATATCTCTGGGAGTCTATGAGAGATTTCAATATCCCAAACTCCTTTATTCAAGCGGTACAAGCTCTGTACACATGCCCTTCAGCCAGGATCAGAGGAGTAGGTTTTCAGTCTAATACCTTTAGCATAACCAATGGCACTAGACAGGCATGTCCGATGTCACCCCTTCTATTCGCCCTAGCTATTGAACCCCTTGCTCAAAGCATCAGACTAGATCCTCACACCAGGGGCATATCCTTGGGGATTCATTCACACAAAATCTCTCTTTTCACAAAATCATTCTTTTCCTGACATCTCCCAAAGAGTCCTTACCTGTAGTATTTAAAATTCTCCAAAATTTTGCAAGCTGAGTTTTTATAAACTCACTATCACGAAGACAGAAGCTTTACCTAATAATATACCTGCCCACGACATCATTGGCTTACAGAGATCACACAAATTCCAATGGAATCTGAACTCAATTAAAGTTTTGCGCTTATATTTGAGCGCGGACCCCTCAATCACTATCTCTAAAAACTATACAGACAGACTCCCGGAATTTCGTAAATTGCTTAGTACATCAGAGTTTAGAGAGATATCATGGACAGGGAGAATGACAGCAATCAAGATGTCCTTTCTCCCCAAAATAACTTATTTATTCAGGTGTATCCCACATAATATTCCGACTCATTCTCAATAAGTTACAGAGTCTCATCACCACCTATGTTTGGAAAGACAAAAGACCCAGAACATCTAGGCATACCTTAGAGAGACCACTTGCTCTAGGAGGACTATACCTTCCCAATCTTATTCTATACTACAACGCTGCCAGGCTGTCACACCTGCTAAGCTGGAACAATAAAGAACGCTCTCCACCTTGGTTCCGTATAGAGGCCTCATTACTCCCCACAAATATTACTCTTCCTGACCTTCTTTGGATACTCTCCCATCATAGACAGGATCTGGGCAAAACACACCCTGTATTACATGACGCCTTTCAGTTCTGGGATAAAATCAGACATTATCCAGATATTGCCCCCCTACCCCCACCCATCTCCTGCTCTTACCCTAGCTAGTGCATTATTTTGTTTACCTGATTCTCACCTTGAATCTTCTCAGCATCTACAGGTCTCCTTAGTGACTATGATTACTATGATAATGACACATGGCTCTCCCACCCTGAATTCTGTACTAAATATAAACTACCCCCTCACTTAAGATTCAAAGCATTTTGTTTGAGCTCACGACTATGTTCATGGGGGTACCCTAAAAATATACTTAGACCATTTTCACATTGGGAAAATAAATGGAATCAAGCCCACAATATCAAACACTCCCTATCTTTCCATTATAACTTGCTCATCAATTCCCATAACCACCATAAAATCTCTCAACATAGTGCGTGGGAGAGGGAAATAGGTTTCATGGCTGACATAAACAAATCACAGTAACCAAAAAACTCTTGCACTGCGCCACTTTATGGGAGCTATTCTACAAAATTCTCGTCAGATGGCATCTGGTCCCAGCCACTCTGCACAAGATATACAATACACACTCCCCCAAGTGCTGGAGGCAATGCGGCTGTACGGGTATGGCTTTACATATATGGTGGTCTTGTCCCATAATACAGCAACTCTGGAGGAAGCTGTATATCAGTTTACATAAACGCAACGTTACCCCCCCATACCTCCAGGAGTATTCTCTACTCCAGATGAAAATACCATATCTAAACCCAGCTAACGAAGCCCTGACAATCTATCTTTTTATGGCTACTAAGCTACCCATTTCTAGATCGTGGAAAAATAAAGAACCTCCATCCTTTTCACAGGTCCTATCCATTATACAATTTATTAGACAAATGGAGCAATACTCTCAGAGGGTTTTAGATAAAGTGGAATTCTTTCACCAGACCTGGTCCCCATGGCTTACAGAGTTCCCGGATTAGAACCCATATTCAGGAGTGGGACTCAATAGATATCTCCCTCTATTTCCCTCCCCCCCCCCCCTTTTTTTCCTTTTTTTATATTTTCTCATTCTTCCTCTCCCTCTTCTTCCTCCCCCTCCCTCTCTGGGCCACACCTTTGATCATGAAACTAATGCTTCTCTCGCAAACAATATATATCCTTCAAAATTGACTTCTTAGATTTATATATACAACAGATATAAACGTCCACTGATTTTTTTTTTTACCTACTTCATATGAAGAAAATGAGACACCATAACTCACTTATCAGAACCTCTACTCTACTTTCCTTTATGTAACATTGTATGTATTCAATTACCCAAGCCTAATGTACTGTTTTTATTGTTTTTTTTTCTCACTAGCAATGTATCTGTCTATATTATCCTAAAGTACAATGTGAACTTCCTCTAACAGTTTCTTACTTGTTATTTTTAAGATTGTTTCAATAAAAAACTTTTAATAAAATAAAATAAAAAGAAGCGTAATTGTAAAGTTTTAGGACTTAAAGTACCCCTGTTCTTAATAGTATTTTTATGTACTGGGCTTTAAATCGTTCAACTTTACAATCACTTTAACTCTGAAAGTTCAAGTGTTTCTCTACACCCCCAGAGAGGCTGGAGTGCAATCTATAGAATATAGAATCTAACATATCTACTTGCTGCACAGTGATTGTTTGATATATGAAGAACTTGTTTATATCCAACTATTATTAAACGTAGTGTCGCAGGAATGCAAAATAATGCACATTATACAATAAAATTACAGATTTTTGTCCAAAAAAAAAAAAAAAGAAAAAAAGGATAACTTTAAGCTTATCCTTCCTACTTGTAATCTTCTTCCATTCTATTCATTACTATAAAATTATATAACTGGTATAACTTGAATACAATTTTAATGCTCATATAGTGACTGATATATGAATATCCATAAATTGGGAGGCTGTCTTTGTTACAGAAAAGGAAGCATGTACTTGTATGTGAGGGTAAAATGCAATAATATTTTCTACTTTAAATCTTAAAGGGACCAGAAACCCACATTTTCTTTTTTTTATGATTCAGATAGAGAATACAATTTTGAGCAACTTTGCAATTTACTTCTATTATCAATTTTGCTTCATTCTCTTACGGCTAGATTACAAGTTTTGTTGGTAAAAACTTGCGGAGCTAACGCTCCTTTTTTTCCAGCGCACACTTTAAACAACGCTGGTATTACAAGTTTTCTGAATGGCTGCGTTAGCCTCAGAAAAGTGAGCGTTGAGCAAAATTTAGCTCCAATCTATTGGATCAGTCAATAGAATTGACCTCGCATTCTATTGGCTGATCCAATCAGCCAATCGGATTGAACTTCAATCCGATTGGCTGATTAAGTCATCCAATCTGAATTTTCCTACCTTAATACCGATTGGCTGATAGAATCCTATCAGTCAATCGGAATTCAAGGGATGCCATCATGGATGACGTCATTTAAAGGAACCGTCATTCTTCGTTAGGACATTGGAAGAAGAGGATGGCTGCGCGTCGGCAGGATAGAAGATGGACCCGCTCCGCTCCGATTGATTGAAGATAGAAGATGCCGCTTGGATAAAGACTTCTGCTGGATGGAGGACCTCTTCTGCTCCGATCGGATGAAGACTTCTGGCTGGATCGGATGAAGACTTGTGCCGGTCCGGATGTCTTCTTCTGCCCCATCGGTGACCGTCTGGCTGAAGACGGCTCAAGGTAGGGTGATCTTCAATGGGGTAGTGTTAGGTTTTTTTAAGGGGGGATTGGGTGGGTTTTAGAGTAGGGGTGTGTGGATGGTGGGTTCTAATGTTGGGGGGGTATTGTATTTGTTTTTTTTTACAGGTAAAAGAGCTGATTACTTTGTAATTTAGTTTAGGATAGGGAATTTTATTATTTTGGGGAGCTGTTTTATTGTTTTAGGGGGATTAGATTAGGTGTAATTAGATTAATCTTGTAATAGGCCAGGCACCTATTTATCATGCACAGATCATAGTGTGATTATATCTGTACATCATGGGTAACCATAACTTAAATTGACATGAAAGTGTGAAAATGAAAATTAGACCATTTTATTATTACTATTGTTCATACAATTATGGGTTCAACTTCAACCCCGGCTGTAAAATAAATAAACACAGTGAAAGTCACCAGGAGTGCACTACTGGGAGCTAGCTGAACACATCTAGCAACAAGCAAAAGACAAATATGTAAACCCAATTCACTAGCTAGCTCCCAGTAATGATTTGCTGCTGCAGCTGATAGGGTTACCAGGGGTCCAATATTTAACCGGACAGGCCAGTATTTTATCAAGCTGTTCAGTAAAATCTTCACCAAAGGTTTTTAAAGTCTATAAGGGTTAACTAAATATAAAAGGTCTCCTATGCCTAAATGGCAAATGCATTACAAATGTGGAGCAGAGAGAAGTGATAACAGTCAAGGGGATCAAATTATTTCTGTTTACATATGTTACTGGCAGCCAAAGAGCAGCATATCCTGGTAGAGGAAACTCAGCTGAATCGCTTGCTACCAAGTGACACCATTATTACTATTGCTGTTATTTAGTAATCCTCAAGAGGAGCGTCTCAAGTATGGCAGCCTAGAAAGAAGGAACATCTACAACCCCCCCCCCCCCGGGTCAGCAGGTCTAATTTGCTTGGAGTCTGAGCTCACGCTGGGGGCTATTTAGAGAGCGACCCGCACTGCAGCTATCATCTGGGGAGAAGATTAGAGGGTATCTCGGCAAACATCATGGAGGCTTTAGCAGCCGTAGATATCTGGGAACGCAATTTACGTACCGCAATCTCACACAGCTATGACCAGCTTCAAAAGGATCTTCGCTCACTACTCTTAGCTGCTATGGCCCAGTGTGCCACTTCCTCCCCAGAGTCCTCTGAGCGCTACCTTTTGCCAGATGAGAGCTTTCCTTACCCGGAGCCACAGGTGAAAAATGGATGTCTTTCCACTCACTGCTTACGGGCCTGTGGGGTTACTGCGTCACAGCACCCTACTCTTGGCCCTACTGACATAAAGAGTAAGGTGGCTGGTCTGTCTAATACAATGGAGACATTGACTGTTACTAAAAAGAAGCCAGACAGCCACCAGGACTGTGGATGCCAAGATGATTTGGTAACCTTCATTTCTGAACGGAACAAGTCTGGATTGCCGGTTCTGGGGAAATCCACCTTTATTCTGCAGCCTGAGGACTCTACTATCACCCCAAGAGAGCCTAATTTTGAAGATGATCCTACACAACATGTCCGCTTCAATGATACGATAAGCCTATTTTCTCAGTTGGATATTATCCTTACCTGCATCAGGCTGGGAGTCGGATAAAACTAATAATGGACACGGAGTTCCAGCCATCCAGCTCGAGGCAAGATAGACTCTAGTAACTATTACTAGCTAACTTTGGACTGAGAATTCCGAATTAATATACTTATTGTTCCCCTGTTATAATGAAGCTTCATAGTACCCTATATATTCCTCAACAGTTACTATGTACAATTTTAATGTATAACATTAAGCTGTAGATGGTGTGGTTTTATGTTCACTTTGTTTTTCGCTTTAGAATATGTTTCTTGGAGGTTGACTGCAGAACTCACCCCATTCTTCATCAAAATGTAAGCATACAGCTATATATACATATCAATTTTGCTTGGATCCTACATAACACAATTACCTAAATTGTTGTAGCAATCATATTAGTGTTAAGGGGACTTCAAATATATCGCTAGCTATTCCTATCCTTAGATAAGAAAGTTTAGGACAAATGCTAGGATTTAAGACTCAGAGACTGCTAACCACGGGATCACAAATTTTAGCATTACTGCACTTAGATTTAAATAACTTGGTATCCTCCCGCACTGCCAGCGGCCGAGGTAGTGTGGCATGCTGAGAAATTTTTATTAAATTTTACTAATTTGACTCAGTGGTGCATTAGCTTCAAGTAAATATCATTATGGTCCCTTTGTGGTTTTATGTTTAGTTCACCAAGTATATAACCTAAAGTTATTGTTACAGATTTGGCATAGCATGAGTCTGTATATTAGGAACTATAACTAGCTTTCACAGCTCCTTTATTCCTATAGAAGTCACTGAAACCTAACCATGTTGAAGCATTCCTCTTAGTTTCAAACCCAAACTATTGACAGCTTTGGCTCCTGTCTTATACCAGCTTCATATAGTCCCTATAAACATATATATTTAGTTTAAGCCTGCTGTGAGGAAGGTACAGTATTCATAAGATCTCCTTGTGGTTTTATGTCACTGAGTATATAGCTTGCTGCTGTTATTACAGATTTAGTATAGCATGCGCCTACATGTTGGGAAATATCACTAGTTACCACAATTCCATTATTCCTATAGAAATCCCTGTAACCTAAACATGTTTAAGCATTTTTCTTAGTTTCAACCCCATAATATTTACAATTTTAGCAATAACACCATATCAGCTTTGAATAGCCCCTATAAACCTATAAACCTGTTAACCTAATTTATAACTGCTGCGAGGAAGATATAGCGACCAGATATCATAGACTCCTGAGCACTTTGTTCTCTATATTCTCCATAAGCTGCTTAGCCTGCTATATTTTTTTTTATTTTTTTTTTTTATTTTCAGGTCCAAGGGTGACCATATTCAACATTATTCAACACCTCCCTAAGCTTTTTAATCTGCGTGGGTCAACGAGTGGCCTGTTGAAACAATGGAAGTGCAATCATCATTTATATAAATGTAAAATGAGGTTTCATTTATTCAGTTTGGTTATAATTTATTGAATTGAGATGCCCTGACCTTTTATGCTTTGCTTGCTTTGTAGAATCTTGTTTTTTTTTTTGTTTCAGGTCTAAGCGACATGGCTAAACCAACTTCAAATGTGTCTAATGTATTGCCTACTGAACTCTTTGTTGCTGTTATTTTTATGTACAACCTCAATAAAAATTACTTTTACAAGAATTTTTTTTTTATATATTTTTTTATTTTTTGTAATTTAATGTTTGCTTGTTTTTGTAATATAGTTTAGTTTATTTAATTGTATTTTATGTTAGATAATTGTAGTTAATTTATTTAATTAATTTATTGATAGTGTAGTGTTAGGTGTATTTGTAACTTAGGTTAGGATTTATTTTACAGGTAATTTTGTAATTATTTTAACTAGGTAGCTATTAAATAGTTAATAACTATTTAGTACCTAGTTAAAATAAATACAAAGTTGCCTGTAAATTAAATATAAATCCTAAAATAGCTACAATCTAACTATTAGTTATATTGTAGCTATATTAGGGTTTATTTTATAGGTAAGTATTTCGTTTTAAATAGGAATAATTTATTTAATTATAGTAATTTTATTTAGATTTATTTAAATTATATTTAACTTAGGGGGGTGTTAGGGTTAGGGTTAGACTTAGGTTTAGGGGTTAATAACTTTATTATAGTAGCGGCGACTTTAGGGGCGGCAGATTAGGGGTTAATAATTGTAGGTAGGTGGTGGCGATGTTAGGGACGGCAGATTAGGGGTTAATACAATTTATTATAGTGTTTGTGAGGTGGGAGTGTGGCGGTTTAGGGCTTAATACTTTATTATAGTGGTGGCGATGTCCGGTCGGCAGATTAGGGGTTAATAAGTGTAGGTAGGTGGCGGCGATGTTAGGGGCAGCAGATTAGGGGTTCATAGGTATAATGTAGGTGGCGGCAATGTCCGGTCGGCAGATTAGGGGTTAAATAATTTTATTATAGTGTTTGCGATGTGGGTGGGCCTCGGTTTAGGGGTTTATAGGTAGTTTATGGGTGTTAGTGTACTTTGTAGCACTGTAGTTAAGAGCTTTATGTTCCGGCGTTAGCCCATAAAACTCTTAACTACTGACTTTTATATGCGGTAGGAGTCTTGGAGGTAGAGGGTGCCGCTCACTTTTTCCAAGACTTGTAATACCAGCGTTAGGAAAATCCCATTAAAAAGATAGGATACGCAATTGACGTAAGGGGATTTGCGGTATGGAAAATTCACGGAAAAAAGTGAGCGGTACACCTGTGCCTGCCATACTCGTAATACCAGCGGGCGTTAAAAAGCAGCGTTAGGACCCCTTAACGCTGCTTTTTAAAGCTAACGCAGAACTCGTAATCTAGGCATTAGTATCCTTTATTGAAGGAGCAGCAATGCACTACTGGGAGCTAGCCTGAACCTACATAGGTATCCTTTTCAACAAAGAATACCAAGAGAAGAAAGCAAATTAGATAACAGATGTAAATTGGAAAGTTGTTTAAAATTGTATTGTCTATCTGAATTATGAAATAAAAAAATTGGGTTTCATGTCCCTTTAAAGAGAAATCCCAGCAGGCAGAACATTTTAATAGTTCATTAACAAGACTCTTAAGTTTATGCAGATGCAATGACTAGGAGAAAGGATTGCCAGGATAGATACAATTTACGGCCTTAATTCTTGAAGCACATCCCTCGTATATTGCAAGTTGAAACAACTCTTATGTACTCCCAGATGTAAGGAAATAAACTTAGTATTAGTCAAGAGATTTCTTTAGAGAAAACAACTGTAATGGGTGTTCTTAAATAGCAGGACAATTTAAAACTAATGATCTCAATATCTCCCAAATTGCCAACCTTACACTATAAAACCTTTAAATAGGCTGATTTAAGTTAAATCTGCCTTTTTGCTGCCCAATCAAGTAAGATAAGCTAGACAATGATACTACAGTTAATATATGTATAAAGTGCTAAATGCATACATAGTGAATCATATGATAGATTTCATAAAAAGTGACTAATCTAATAAAAATATAAATTTACATGAATCTAATAAAAAAGGGGATATATCTAGTTCAGAATTAAGGCCTGTGTGAAATAGGGTATTATAT
Organism: Bombina bombina; assembly: GCF_027579735.1. Classification (NCBI taxonomy): domain Eukaryota; kingdom Metazoa; phylum Chordata; class Amphibia; order Anura; family Bombinatoridae; genus Bombina; species Bombina bombina. The sequence goes on along the minus strand of NC_069501.1, from coordinate 200,087,666 downwards.
TTATAAATCAATTCTGCTTCTTTCAGAAGCAGATATTTGTCTATATTTCCTCCCCTCCAATTTAGCTTAACAGTGTGTACGCCCCAATATATTAAAGATCACTTGTCCTTCCTCCATGAACATCTTTAAAATGTTTATAAAGTTGTGTATCTTCTGCTTCTTTCTCTATACTCAGGAGATGTTCCATAATTTTACCCCTAAACATTCTTTTTGTTTCACCAACATAGATTAAGTTACAAGTACATTGGAGTTTATAGATCACTCCCTTGCTAGAGCAGCTAATCAGATCTTTAATTATTAGTTCTCCTGTAGAGGGTATAGTTAGTGATCTTTTTTTGTTACTATGCTGGAATGCTTTACAGGAATAGCAGGGGTAAAAATCAGAGACTTTATTTCCAAATAGGTCTTTATTAACTTTTTCTTTCTTTATTTTATTTCTAAATGTACTTGGTGCTAATAAGGACCTAAGATTCTTTGGCCTAGATTTAGAGTTCGGCGTTAGCCATGAAAACCAGCGTTAGAGGCTCCTAACGCTGGTTTTAGGCTACCGCCGGTATTTGGAGTCAGTGATTAAAGGGTCTAACGCTCACTTTTCAGCCGCAACTTTTCCATACCGCAGATCCCCTTACGCCAATTGCGTATCCTATCTTTTCAATGGGATCTTCCTAACGACGGTATTTAGAGTCGTTTCTGAAGTGAGCGTTAGAGCTCTAACGACAAAACTCCAGCCGCAGAAAAATAGCAGGAGTTAAGAGCTTTCTGGGCTAACGCCGGTTCATAAAGCTCTTAACTACTGTACCCTAAAGTACACTAACACCCATAAACTACCTATGCACCCCTAAACCGAGGTCCCCCCACATCGCCGCAACTCGATTACATTTTTTTAACCCCTAATCTGCCGACCGCAACCTACGTTATACTTATGTACCCCTAATCTGCTGCCCCTAACACCGCCGACCCCTATATTATATTTATTAACCCCTAATCTGCCCCCCTCAACGTCGCCGACACCTGCCTACACTTATTAACCCCTAATCTGCCGAGCGGACCTGAGCGCTACTATAATAAAGTTATTAACCCCTAATCCGCCTCACTAACCCTATCATAAATAGTATTAACCCCTAATCTGCCCTCCCTAACATCGCCGACACCTACCTTCAATTATTAACCCCTAATCTGACGACCGGAGCTCACCGCTACTATAATAAATGAATTAACCCCTAAAGCTAAGTCTAACCCTAACACTAACACCCCCCTAAGTTAAATATAATTTTAATCTAACGAAATTAATTAACTCTTATTAAATAAATTATTCCTATTTAAAGCTAAATACTTACCTGTAAAATAAACCCTAATATAGCTACAATATAAATTATAATTACATTGTAGCTATTTTAGGATTAATATTTATATTACAGGTAACTTTGTAATTATTTTAACCAGGTACAATAGCTATTAAATAGTTAAGAACTATTTAATAGTTACCTAGTTAAAATAATAACAAAATTACCTGTAAAATAAGTCCTAACCTAAGTTATAATTAAACCTAACACTACCCTATCAATAAATTAATTAAATAAAATACCTACAATTAACCTAACACTACACTATCAATAAATAAATTAAATACAATTGCTACAAATAACTACAATTACATAAACTAACTAAAGTACCAAAAATAAAAAAGAACTAAGTTACAAAAAATAAAAAAATATTTACAAACATAAGAAAAATATTACAACAATTTTAAACTAATTACACCTACTCTAAGCCCCCTAATAAAATAACAAAGACCCCCAAAATAAAAAAATTCCCTACCCTATTCTAAATTAATAGAGTTAAAAGCTCTTTTACCTTACCAGCCCTGAACAGGGCCCTTTGCGGGGCATGCCCCAAGAAAATCAGCTCTTTTGCCTGTAAAAAAAAACATACAATACCCCCCCCAACATTACAACCCACCACCCACATACCCCTAATCTAACCCAAACCCCCCTTAAATAAACCTAACACTAAGCCCCTGAAGATCTTCCTACCTTGTCTTCACCATCCAGGTATCACCGATCTGTCCTGGCATCCGGTGCTGAAGAGGTCCAGAAGAGGCTCCAAAGTCTTCCTCCTATCCGGCAAGAAGAGGACATCCGGACCGGCAAACATCTTCTCCAAGCGGCATCTTCGATCTTCTTCCATCCGGTGCGGAGCGGGTCCATCTTGAAGCAGCCGACGCGGATCCATCCTCTTCTTCCGGCGTCTCCCGACGAATGACGGTTCCTTTAAGGGACGTCATCCAAGATGGCGTCCCTCGAATTCCGATTGGCTGATAGTATTCTATCAGCCAATCGGAATTAAGGTAGGAATATTCTGATTGGCTGATGGAATCAGCCAATCAGAATCAAGTTCAATCCGATTGGCTGATCCAATCAGCCAATCAGATTGAGCTCGCATTCTATTGGCTGTTCCGATCAGCCAATAGAATGCGAGCTCAAGCTGATTGGCTGATTGGATCAGCCAATCGGATTGAACTTGATTCTGATTGGCTGATTCCATCAGCCAATCAGAATATTCCTACCTTAATTCCGATTGGCTGATAGAATACTATCAGCCAATCGGAATTCGAGGGACGCCATCTTGGATGACGTCCCTTAAAGGAACCGTCATTCGTCGGGAGACGCCGGAAGAAGAGGATGGATCCGCGTCGGCTGCTTCAAGATGGACCCGCTCCGCACCGGATGGAAGAAGATCGAAGATGCCGCTTGGAGAAGATGTTTGCCGGTCCGGATGTCCTCTTCTTGCCGGATAGGAGGAAGACTTTGGAGCCTCTTCTGGACCTCTTCAGCACCGGATGCCAGGACGGATCGGTGATACCTGGATGGTGAAGACAAGGTAGGAAGATCTTCAGGGGCTTAGTGTTAGGTTTATTTAAGGGGGGTTTGGGTTAGATTAGGGGTATGTGGGTGGTGGGTTGTAATGTTGGGGGGGGGTATTGTATGTTTTTTTTACAGGCAAAAGAGCTGATTTTCTTGGGGCATGCCCCGCAAAGGGCCCTGTTCAGGGCTGGTAAGGTAAAAGAGCTTTTAACTCTATTAATTTAGAATAGGGTAGGGAATTTTTTTATTTTGGGGGTCTTTGTTATTTTATTAGGGGGCTTAGAGTAGGTGTAATTAGTTTAAAATTGTTGTAATATTTTTCTTATGTTTGTAAATATTTTTTTATTTTTTGTAACCTAGTTCTTTTTTATTTTTGGTACTTTAGTTAGTTTATGTAATTGTAGTTATTTGTAGCAATTGTATTTAATTTATTTATTGATAGTGTAGTGTTAGGTTAATTGTAGGTAATTGTAGGTATTTTATTTAATTAATTTATTGATAGGGTAGTGTTAGGTTTAATTATAACTTAGGTTAGGATTTATTTTACAGGTAATTTTGTAATTATTTTAACTAGGTAACTATTAAATAGTTCTTAACTATTTAATAGCTATTGTACCTGGTTAAAATAATTACCAAGTTGCCTGTAAAATAAATATTAATCCTAAAATAGCTACAATATAATTATAATTTATATTGTAGCTATATTAGGATGTATTTTACAGGTAAGTATTTAGCTTTAAATAGGAATAATTTATTTAATAAGAGTTAATTAATTTCGTTAGATTTAAATTATATTTAAGTTAGGGGGGTGTTAGTGTTAGGGTTAGACTTAGCTTTAGGGGTTAATCCATTTATTATAGTAGCGATGAGCTCCGGTCGTCAGATTAGGGGTTAATAATTGAAGTTAGGTGTCGGCGATGTTAGGGAGGGCAGATTAGGGGTTAATACTATTTATGATAGGGTTAGTGAGGCGGATTAGGGGTTAATAACTTTATTATAGTAGCGCTCAGGTCCGCTCGGCAGATTAGGGGTTAATTATTGTAAGTAGCTGGCGGCGACGTTGTGGGGGGCAGGTTAGGGGTTTATAAATATAATATAGGGGTCGGCGGTGTTAGGGGCAGCAGATTAGGGGTACATAGGGATAACGTAGGTTGCGGCGGTGTACGGAGCGGAAGATTAGGGGTTAAAAATAATATGCAGGGGTCAGCGATAGCGGGGGCGGCAGATTAGGGGTTAATAAGTGTAAGGTTAGGGGTGTTTAGACTCGGGGTACATGTTAGAGTGTTAGGTGCAGACGTAGGAAGTGTTTCCCCATAGGAAACATTGGGGCTGCGTTAGGAGCTGAACGCTGCTTTTTTGCAGGTGTTAGGTTTTTTTACAGCTCAAACAGCCCCATTGTTTCCTATGGGAGAATCGTGCACGAGCACGTTTTTGAGGCTGGCCGCGTCCTTAAGCAACTCTGGTATCGAGAGTTGCATTTGCGGTAAAAATGCTCTACGCTCCTTTTTTGGAGCCTAACGCAGCATTTTTTTGAACTCTCGATACCAGAGTTAATTTTATGCTGCGGCCAGAAAAAAGCCCGCGGAGCGTTAACAGCCCATCTACCGCCAAACTCCAAATCTAGGCCTTTGTCTTTCTAAATATCAATTTTGGTACTGATATTAGATTATCACCTATTATATGGTCTGCTTTTAAGATGTGCCAGTGTTTCTTAATAATTTTGCTGATTATTCCATTATCATTACTGTACTCAGTGATGAAGGGGAGATCTTTATTTTCATTATTCATTTTTTGTTTATTTGTCTATAAAGATTTTCTATCCGTATCTCTCACTCTCTCTACCACTTTTGAGATAATATCCTCCTCATATCCTCTGTCTTTAAACTTGTCTATTAATATTTCTATTTGATTTTCAAAGTCTGCCATCCTCGAGCAGTTTTTTCTAATTCTCAGACACTGCCCAACTGGAATATTGTTCTTCCATTGTTTTAGGTGGCAGCTATTTGCATGAATATAGCGGCTTGAATCCACTTTTTTAAAATGGGTTTGTGTCTATGCCATGACTTCTAGATCTAGGAAGAATTTTTCTTCCCAATCACATATAAATAGGTAAGCGTAGCTAGGTGCAAACATGCCCATAGCAGTCTCTTCGATTTGTAGATAAAATTTCTAATTAAACACAAAATTATTATGCTCAAGAATAAAATTTATATTTCTGAGTAAAAAAATCCCTTTGCTCCGGTTTTATTTCTAGATCTTTTTTTTTTTAGAAATTTCTCCACTGCCTTCAGACCCATTTTGTGATCAATAATTGTATAAAGCAATGTCACATCGCAGGTAACTAGAAACAAGTCGTCTTCCCATTTAATAGTGTCTAGAATGTTTACGACTTGGGTAGAGTCTCTTAGGTACAAATTTCATTTTTTTACATATTTCTGTAGGAAGGTATCTACGTATTATGACAAACTGAAGGAAAGTGCTCCAATGTCCGAAATTATGGGCCTTCCTGGTGGATTTTTTTATATTCTTATGGATCTTGGGCATAAAGTAAAATATAGGTATCTTGGGATATTTAGGAGTTAAAAACTCCAATTCTTTCTCATTAAGTATTCCTAACTTTTTGCTATCCAGTAGAATTTGTTAAGTGCTACCACAAATGTATTAGTGGGATTGAGATCTAATCTTTTATAGGTCCTGCTGTCACTTAATAATCTTAGTGCTTCTTTTTCGTAGTAGGTGGTTTCCATAACAACTATCCCACCTCCCTTATCATCCGGCTTTATTGTCACATTATTATTCTTTTGGAGCTGTTCTAGAATAAGTCTATCTTTTTTAGTCATATTCGTTTTATTGTATTTTGATGGTTGGCTTTTCAGTACCATTATTTCAAATGTTTCTAGATTATTACCCTTAGCAAATGTGGCGTTAAACGTTGGCTTTTTATGAAATAATCTTCCTAGATCTAGAAGTCATGGTATGTAATAATAATATAGACAAAAACCCATTTTAAAAAAGTGGATTCAAACAGCTATATTCATGCAGATAGCTGCAACCTAAAACAATGGAAGAACAATATTCCAATTGGGCAGTGTCTGATAATTAGAAAAAACTGCTTAAGGATGACAGACTTTGAAAATCAAATAGAAATATTAATAGACAAGTTTAAAGACCGATGATATGAGGAGGAAATCGTCTCAAAAGCGGTAGAGAAAGCGAGAGATACGGATAGAAAATCTTTACTGATATATAAACAAAAAATTAATAATGAAAATAAAGAAGATCTCATAGTAGTCCCCTTCATCACTGAGTAAAGTAATGATCATAGAATAATCAAGAAAATATAAAAAATAAAAAAACACTGGCACATCTTAAAAGCAGACCATATAATAGGTGATAATCTAATATCAGTACCAAAATTGATATTTAGAAAGACAAAGAATCTTAGGTCCTTATTAGCACTAAGTGCATTTAGAATTAAAATAAAGAAAGAAAAAGTTAAAAAAGACCTATTTGGAAATAAAATCTCTAGTTTTTACCCCTGCTATTCCTGTAAAGCATGCCAGCATAGTAACAAAAAAGATCACTAACTATACCCTCTACAGGAGAAGAACTAATAATTAAAGATCTGATTAGGTGCTCTAGCAAGGGAGTGATCTATATATTCCAATGTACTTGTAACAATCTATTTTGGTGAAAGAAAAAGAATGTTGAGGGATTGAATTAGGGAACATCTCCTGAGTATAAAGAAGCAGATGATACACAACTTTATAAACATTTTAAAGATGTTCATGGAGAAAGGACAAGTGATCTTTAATATATTGGGGCATACACACTGTAAAGCTAAACTGGAGGGGAGGAAATATAGACAAATATCTGCTTCTGAAAGAAGCAGAATTGATTTATAAATATAATACCCTATTTCACACAGGCCTTAATTCTGAACTAGATATATCCACTTTTTATTAGATTTATGTAAATTTATATTTTTATTAGATTAGTCACTTTTTATGAAATCTATCATATGATTTACTATATATGCATTTAGCACTTTATACATATACAGGGAGTGCAGAATTATTAGGCAAATGAGTATTTTGACCACATCATCCTCTTTATGCATGTTGTCTTACTCCAAGCTGTATAGGCTCGAAAGCCTACTACCAATTAAGCATATTAGGTGATGTGCATCTCTGTAATGAGAAGGGGTGTGGTCTAATGACATCAACACCCTATATCAGGTGTGCATAATTATTAGGCAACTTCCTTTCCTTTGGCAAAATGGGTCAAAAGAAGGACTTGACAGGCTCAGAAAAGTCAAAAATAGTGAGATATCTTGCAGAGGGATGCAGCACTCTTAAAATTGCAAAGCTTCTGAAGCGTGATCATCGAACAATCAAGCGTTTCATTCAAAATAGTCAACAGGGTCGCAAGAAGCGTGTGGAAAAACCAAGGCGCAAAATAACTGCCCATGAACTGAGAAAAGTCAAGCGTGCAGCTGCCAAGATGCCACTTGCCACCAGTTTGGCCATATTTCAGAGCTGCAACATCACTGGAGTGCCCAAAAGCACAAGGTGTGCAATACTCAGAGACATGGTCAAGGTAAGAAAGGCTGAAAGACGACCACCACTGAACAAGACACACAAGCTGAAACGTCAAGACTGGGCCAAGAAATATCTCAAGACTGATTTTTCTAAGGTTTTATGGACTGATGAAATGAGAGTGAGTCTTGATGGGCCAGATGGATGGGCCTGTGGCTGGATTGTTAAAGGGCAGAGAGCTCCAGTCCGACTCAGACGCCAGCAAGGTGGAGGTGGAGTACTGGTTTGGGCTGGTATCATCAAAGATGAGCTTGTGGGGCCTTTTCAGGTTGAGGATGGAGTCAAGCTCAACTCCCAGTCCTACTGCCAGTTTCTGGAAGACACCTTCTTCAAGCAGTGGTACAGGAAGAAGTCTGCATCCTTCAAGAAAAACATGATTTTCATGCAGGACAATGCTCCATCACACGCGTCCAAGTACTCCACAGCGTGGCTGGCAAGAAAGGGTATAAAAGAAGAAAATCTAATGACATGGCCTCCTTGTTCACCTGATCTGAACCCCATTGAGAACCTGTGGTCCATCATCAAATGTGAGATTTTACAAGGAGGGAAAACAGTACACCTCTCTGAACAGTGTCTGGGAGGCTGTGGTTGCTGCTGCACGCAATGTTGATGGTGAACAGATCAAAACACTGACAGAATCCATGGATGGCAGGCTTTTGAGTGTCCTTGCAAAGAAAGGTGGCTATATTGGTCACTAATTTGTTTTTGTTTTGTTTTTGAATGTCAGAAATGTATATTTGTGAATGTTGAGATGTTATATTGGTTTCACTGGTAAAAATAAATAATTGAAATGGGTATATATTTGTTTTTTGTTAAGTTGCCTAATAATTATGCACAGTAATAGTCACCTGCACACACAGATATCCCCCTAAAATAGCTATAACTAAAAACAAACTAAAAAATACTTCCAAAACTATTCAGCTTTGATATTAATGAGTTTTTTGGGTTAATTGAGAACATGGTTGTTGTTCAATAATAAAATTAATCCTCAAAAATACAACTTGCCTAATAATTCTGCACTCCCTGTAGTAACTGTAGTTTCATTGTCTAGCTTATCGTGATCTTTACGACAATTAGACTATGTATATCCATATCTTTTGGGTTCGTCTTTTAGGTCTGCTGTGTAGGAAAGTTCAACAATAACTGTTAGTGCTATTAGATTGTCTAACTGTTATCTGAGGAACTTGCCAATACCATCTTTAGATTTAATATATGTCTGTTGGGATATTGCCAATACCACCTTAAAAAATCATTACCTGTTATAGCTAATTGGAAAAATTTGGATCGCATATAAGGATACATTGAACTGATATTAGTCAACTTGAAAAAGGACTCATGCAGGGAGAAACGCGTTGATGTGGTGCAGTTCATGCTAATTTATTCACTAACTTGGACCTGTGTAGTGCGCTTTTAAACTTTAGGAATCCTTGGCAGTTTCACTCTCCAAAACCGATATATAAATACCCAAAGACAAGATCTCCTAATACCCATCCTGTTTGCTATTAGCGCTTAAAGAGCGGATGCCTTTAATTTTCTATCTTGTCATTTTTGAGGAAGTGAACTGGCTTGGATTTGAAAAAATATCCACCTGTAATGTTCGGAGTGCCATGACGCATTGATACATGTGATCTAACGGCTGTGAAAAGGAACAGCCAGGCAGGTTGGTCAAACGCTTCCCTTGGTTCCAGCCCAGAACTAAGTTACTGTGCCTTGTCCCCTTTTGGGATATGGTATGTTCCAAACTCATACTACCTGAGAATCTAACTGCTGTAAAAGTTTTGTGGTTCTCATTGAAACATTGCAACATAGCTGCTTTACAGATCAGTCTTTTTACCTCTGGATACTAACTTTGTCTAATATTCAACTAGCACCTGTAGGTGTGGATTACTATTTGGGAATTCAGTGGTGGCATTATTCCCTAATTAGTTATAAATATTGTTTTTTATTACCGCTTACTTTTATATATGTATTTTATCTGTTCTGACTTTTTATCGGAGACGTCCAATCCTACTTGCATATGCTCTATAAATAATTTTATTTAATTTTATTTATATATCACTCTGTTGCCTTATATCTTTAGCTCTCTGAGCGCTACTACTTACATTTTACATTAATTTTTTTATCCTAATGAGGGGGTTTTAGGATTATTTCAGAGTTTGATATAGTAGCTTGGCGCACTTCTGCAGTTTTTTGGAAAGAGACTTCTGTTGTATGAAATAAATCTCCGCATTCAGCAATGTCTGTCAGACCTGATCCGCACTGTCGCACTGTGGATCAGGTCCGACAGACATTTGATAATTCGGCCTCATAATTTTTATGTTTATTTAATTTTATGTTTTTTAAACTTGTACAATAAAATATATGCAATAAATAAATTGCATAATATTGAGGCTTGTGAAGTTGTCTGTGATCAAGAAATTGTAATATTACTGAAGATTTATCTTAGATTCATAGTAATGGGGTGTATATTTTAACCCATTTACCTGGTGTGAAGTGTTTTTAGCTTCCATTTTGCTGTAGGTTTACACACTTGCAAATTATGGGCTAGATTACACATAAAGAGCATAAATGCAAGCAGTAGAGGCTCTGGGGAGTCAGCACCCGATGAAGGCAGCTGCACTGTCAGGGAGCTCCTGCTCCTTTGACATGAAAAAGCTTAATTTTGTCATTTTAACAAGACTACCCTAACAGATCTCAACAGCTGCTTTCAGCCCGATCACAACGATACCCAGAAACCGGCTGTGTGCAACTTTATTGAAGCAGGAGAGGCCGAACATGCAGATCAGGTTATCAGCTAGGCGCCATCTTGGCTACAAGCTTGTTCTTGGTGAGACGGAATTTGTGAGGCAACAAGACACAGAGCTACATGGGCGTCAATAGTGGATCTCACTCAGAGGCTAACCGCAGCACAAGATGAGAGTCGTAACAGGGCTGCACTATAAGAGAAACCCAGATGCCGAAAGACACGGCTGGCAGCCCGGGTGCAGGCGCCATCTTGGCTGTGCAGCAGCACATCCCCGGACTGAGACGCTGAGTCCCGGAGACAAGGGAAAGCCTCAAAACAAGCTACCAGGGCACATGTAAGGTCACAGATTGCTCATCCCTATCTCACTCACATATCGGACCCCCAGGATTGAAGGCAAGCACAACAAATATGCCCTTTAATAAGATCCCAGCAGGGATCTAAAGGTTAAAGTCCTGAACAAGGAGTGGGAACCCTCATCCCAAGTATCACCATGGCCCGGAGGACACCGGTGGTCACTCTTAGCAGCCCAGGATTGAATTCTCTGCTGGTGTTAGACACCATGAGACTGCTCCTGCAAGTTCTATGGGAGACTTTACACTCCAGTTCTTTGACTGAGAAACTTCCCTACGTGGTGAGAGTTACTAACCGGGTGACAGCACAAAGACTTTATCCTGCTTGGACTTTGGCCTTACATCTCCTGTGGGACAGATGTTTTACTTACTATGTGGTGGCGTCCCTGGAACTATGGGACCAGTCATTGTTTCTAGCCCTGATGTTCATTTGGCGTGAAGCGCTGCGCACATATAGTGCTCTCTCATATTCTGCTAATACTCCATTAATATCCATAGCCCTAATTGTACAATTTGCTATTGTTTAATATTTATTTGTATTTCAAAGTTTACCATGGCAATATCAAGATCTAAAAGTTATGTTGGTTGATATTTTCCCAACTATTATGCTCCTATTTCGCATTCACTGGTATCTATATGCAGTCACTGTGGCCTGACCTGCTTAAGTCAGAAGTTTATAATTCCTTGTTGCCAAAATACTGGCTAGGCTGAAGTGTAGTACAGACCCCCACACTTATCTATGTGTTACATACATGCAGGTACTATTTTATGCATATTTAGCAGATTATAGAGGTCAATAAAACAGTTATTTTTAGTTAATCATAAGCAACTACTGCTCTTAGTTAAGCTATAAGTTCTAATCTCTCTGTCTCTCTGGTATTAGTCAGATATTGAATATATGTGTTTATCCCTGTTTACTATGTTTTTGCTCCCTATCTCTCCGGCAATACGTCATGTGTTAGGTGCCGTGTGTGCTGGGTGCCGTGTGTGTTGGGTGCTGTATGTGTTGGATACGGTGTGCGCTGGGTGCTGTTTGTGATAGGTACTAAGTGTACTAGGTATTTCACGCGCTAGGTAGTATGTGTGCTAGGTGCTATATGCGCTAGGTACTGTGTGTGCTGGGTACTTTGTGAGCCAGGTATTGTGTGTATTAAGTATTATGTGTGCTAGGTGCTATGCGAGCTAGGTATTGCATGGCTAGGTGACGTGAAGTTGGATAAATGTAGGTATGTTGAGATGGGAGTTAGTTAGTTACTTACTCCTACATTGTATGAACGCTATATGGAAATTTATAACTGACTCTAGAAACTATCATGTGTGCCAGGTAACCTGTGTGCTAGGTATCATGTGTGCTAGGTTTCATGTGTGCTGGGTATCATGTGTGCTGGGTAGTATGTGTGCTGGGTAGTATGTGTGCTGGGTAGTAAGTGTGCTGGGTATCATGTGTGCTGGGTATCATGTGTGCTAGGTATCATGTGTGCTGGGTACCATGTGTGCTAGGTATCATGTGTGCTAGGTTCAACATGTGCTAGGTATCACGTGTGCTAGGCAAGGCGGGTGCTGGGTACGGCGTGTGCTGGGTATAACGTGAACTAGGTACAGTGGGTGCTAGGTACAATGTGTGCTAGGTACCGTGTGTGCTAAGTATCGTGTGTGCTAGGTACCATGTGTGCTAGGTATCATGTGTGCTAGGTACCATGTGTGCTAGGTTCCATGTGTGCTAGGTATCCTGTGAGCTAGGTTCAACGTGTGCTAGGTACCGCGTGTGCTAGGCAAGGCAGGTGCTGGGTACGGCGTGTGCTAGGTATAACGCGAGCTAGGCCCAGTGGGTGCTAGGTACCATGTGTGCTAGGTACCGTGTGTGCTAGGTACCATGTGTGCCAGGTACCATGTGTGCTAGGTATCATGTGTGTTAGGTGCCACGTGTGCTAGGTGCTACGTGTGCTAGGTGTCACGTGTGCTAGGTGTCACGTGTGCTAGGTGTCACGTGTGCTAGGTATCATGTGTGCTAGGTGTCATGTGTGCTAGGTATCATGTGTGCTAGGTTCAACGTATGCTCGGTACCGCGTGTGCTAAGCAAGGTGGTTGCTGGGTACGGTGTGTGCTAGGTATGGCATGAGCTAGGTACCGTGGGTACTGGGTATCATGTGTGTTGGGTTTCATGTGTGCTAGGTATCATGTGTGCTAGGTATAATGTTGCTAGGTTCAACGTGTGCTAGGTACCGCGTGTGTCAGGCAAGGTGGGTGCTGGGTACGGCGTGTGCTAGGTATGACGTGAACTGGGTGCAGTAGGTGCTAAGTATCATGTGTGCTAGGTACCATGTGTGCTGGGTATCATGTGTGCTAGGTATCATGTGTACTAGGTATCATGTGTGCTAGGTATCATGTGTGCTAGGTACCGTGTTTGCTAGATATTATGTGTGCTAGGAGTCATACGTGTTAGGTACATTGTTGCTAGGTACCGCGTGTGCTAGGCAAGGCGAGTGCTGGGTACTGTGTGTGCTAGGTATAGCGTCAGCTAGGTACAGTGGGTGCTAGGTACCATGTGTGATATGTGCCATGTGTGCTAGGTGCCATGTGTGCTAGGTATAATGTGTGCTAGGCACAGTGTGTGCTAGGTTCGGAGTGTGCTAGGTACCGAGTGTGCTCGGCAATGCGGGTGCCGGGTACGGCGTGTGCGAGGTATACTGTGAGCTAGGTACAGAGGGTGCTAGGTACCATGTGTGCTAGGTACAACGTGTGCTAGGTACAGCGTGTGCTAGGTACAGCGTGTGTTGGGTTCAACGCGTGCTAGGTACCGCGTATGCTAGGTTCAATGTGTGCTAGGTACCGCAGGTGCTCGGCAAGGTGGAAGCTGGGTACGGCGTGTGCTAGGTACAGCATGTGTTAGGTCCAATGTGTGCTAGGTACCAAGTGTGCTCGGCAAGGCGGGTGCCGAGTACGGCGTGTGCTAGGAATAGCGTGAGCCAGGTACAATGTGTGCTGGGTACATAGTGTGTTGGGTACAATGCGTGCTGAGTACAATGTGTGCTGGGTACAATGTGTGCTGGGTAAGGGGTGTGTTCGATGCAATGAGTACTAGGTGCAGTGAGGGCTGGATGTGACGAGTGCTGGGTACAATGAGTGTTAGGTTCAGTGTGTGCTAGGCAAAGCGAGTGCTAGGTACAGTGGGTGCTTAATACAGTGTGTCCTAGGTACAATGTGCATCTCACTTGTCTCTGGAATTTTTTGTTACCTACATCACAAGATGTTGACAGACCCTGCTCCTTAATCTATATGGGCAAATCCACTCATATATATTACTGCAACTTATTCTGACTTGATCTTTGGGGCATTAAATTTACTATATAAGTACCACCTCCCCCCCGCTCCCTTATTTAGAGCCCACACCAGGGTTCAACCTTGGTGAATTATTTTCACCACAAATCCCTGCAATTTACTTATGATGTATCAATGTTTGTCAGCTATTGCAACCGGACCTGCGTGTCCAATCCCTTTGTTTGTGCATGTTTGAACAGGGGTCCTGCGTGTCCCCAAGTGTTACCTTGCATTCTAAAACCGAATAAAAATTATTTAAAAAAAAAAAAAAAAAAAAAATGCAAGCAGTAAGGTGTGTTAAAGAGAAAATAAAGTCCAAATTAAACTATCATGATTCAGATAGGGCTTGTAATTTTAAGCAACTTTCTAATGTACTTTTATTATCAAATTTGCTTTGTTCTCTTGTTATTCTTAGTTGAAAGCGAAACCTAGGTAGGTTTATATGCTAATTTCTAAGCCCTTGAAGGCCGCCTCTTCTCTGAATGCATTTGACAGTTTTTCACAGCTAGAGGGTGTTAGTTTTGTGTTTCATTGTGCTCACGCATATGGAGTTATTTAAGAGTCAGCACTAACCAATCAGCCAATCAGATTGAACTTGAATCTGATTGGCTGATTCAATCAGCCAATCAGATTTTTCTACCTTAATTCCGATTGGCTGATAGACTCCTATCAGCCAATCGGAATTCGACAGACGCCATCTTGGATGACGTCATTTAAAGGAACCTCATTAGTCGGGAAGTCGTCGTGCCGGAAGGATGCTCCGCGGCGGAGGAGCGAAGTAAGAAGATTGAAGATGCCGATTTGCTTGAAGACGTTGCCGATGGAAGAAGACTCTCTGCCGCTTGCTTCAAGACATCGCCCGGATGGAAGAAGACTTCACTGCCGCTTGCTGGAACACATCGCCCGGATCGGATGAGGAGTTCTGCCCGGCGGGGTGAATACAAGGTAGGGAGATCTTCAGGGGGGGTAGTGTTAGGTTTATTTAAGGGGGGTTTGGGTTAGATTAGGGGTATGTGGGTGGTGGGTTGTAATGTTGGGGGGTGGTATTGTGTTTTTTTTTGCAGGCAAAAGAGCAGTTTTCTTTGGGGCATGCCCCCACAAAAGGCCCTTTTAAGGGCTGGTAAGGTAAAAGAGCTTTGAACTTGTTTTAATTTAGAATAGGGTAGGGAATTTTTTTATTTTGGGGGGCTTTATTATTTTATTAGGGGGCTTAGAATAGCTGTAATTAGCTTAAAAATCTTGTAATCTTTTTTTTATTTTTTGTAATTTAGTGTTTGTTTTTCATTGTAATTTAGTTTAGTTTATTTAATTGTATTTTTAGATAGATATTTGTAGTTTATTTAATTTATTGATAGTGTAGGTGTATTTGTAACTTAGGTTAGGATTTATTTTACAGGTAATTGGGTAATTATTTTAACTAGGTAGCTATTAAATAGTTAATAACTATTTAATAACTATTATACCTAGTTAAAATAATTAACAATTTACCTGTAAAATAAATATAAACCCTAACATAGCTATAATGTAATTATTAATTACATTGTAGCTATCTTAGGGTTTATTTTATAGGTAAGTATTTAGATTTAAATAGGAATATTTTAATTAATAATATTAATATTAGATTTATTTTAATAAGAGTTTAGTTAGGATGTTAGAGTTAGATAGGGTTAATATACTTAATATATATATAATATAATAACGATATTAACTATATTAACCCTAATATAATTAGGGTTAATATAGTTAATATATATAATATAATAACTATATTAACTATATTAACCCTAATATAATAATATAATATAATTAGGGTTAATATAGATAATATAGCTGGCGGCGGTGTAGGGGGATTAGATTAGGGGTTAATACATTTATTATAGGTGGCCGCGGTGTAGGGGGATGTAGATTGTAGGCAAAAGAGCAGTTTACTTTGTGACAAAGCCCCGCCAAAAGCCCTTTTAAGGGCTGGCAAAAGAGCTGTTACTTTGGGGCATGCCCCGCAAAAAGCCCTTTTAAGGGCTGGCAAAAGAGCTGTTACTTTGGGGCAATGCCATGCAAAAAGCCCTTTTCAGGGCTATTTGTAGGGTTAGACTTAGGTTTAGTGGTAGGGATAGTTTAGTATTTTAGGGGTTAAATAATTTAATATAGATGGCGGCGGGGTGGGGGGATTAGATTAGGGGTTAATAATTTTAAAATAGCGGCGGGGTAGGGGCTCACTTTAGGGGGTAGGTAAGGTAGATAGCGGCGGTGTTAGGGGCTCACTTTAGGGGGTTATAGATTTAATATAGCTGGCGGCGGTTTAGGGGTTAATAACTTTATTAGGTAGCAACGGGCTCCGGGAGCGGCGGTTTAGGGGTTAATACATATTTTATTGTTAGGATAGTGAGGGGGGATAGCGGATAGAGGGTTAGACGTGTCGGGCTATGTTAGGGAGGCGTGTTAGACTTGTCGGGCTATGTTAGGGAGGCGTGTTAGACAGTGCGGGTGATTTAGACTTTAGTCAGGTTTTGTATGCGCCGGCAGTTTCTAACGTGCCGCAAGTCACTGGCGACGCCAGAAATTTGTACTTGCGCAGATTTCTGGGGTTAATATACTTAATATATATATAATATAATAACGATATTAACTATATTAACCCTAATATAATTAGGGTTAATATAGTTAATATATATAATATAATAACTATATTAACTATATTAACCCTAATATAATTAGGGTTAATATAGTTAATATAGCTGGCGGCGGTGTAGGGGGATTAGATTAGGGGTTAATACATTTATTATAGGTGGCCGCGGTGTAGGGGGATGTAGATTGTAGGCAAAAGAGCAGTTTACTTTGTGACAAAGCCCCGCCAAAAGCCCTTTTAAGGGCTGGCAAAAGAGCTGTTACTTTGGGGCATGCCCCGCAAAAAGCCCTTTTAAGGGCTGGCAAAAGAGCTGTTACTTTGGGGCAATGCCACGCAAAAAGCCCTTTTCAGGGCTATTTGTAGGGTTAGACTTAAATTTAGTGGTAGGGATAGTTTAGTATTTTAGGGGTTAAATAATTTAATATAGATGGCGGCGGGGTGGGGGGATTAGATTAGGGGTTAATAATTTTAAAATAGCGGCGGGGTAGGGGCTCACTTTAGGGGGTAGGTAAGGTAGATAGCGGCGGTGTTAGGGGCTCACTTTAGGGGGTTATAGATTTAATATAGCTGGCGGCGGTTTAGGGGTTAATAACTTTATTAGGTAGCAACGGGCTCCGGGAGCGGCGGTTTAGGGGTTAATACATATTTTATTGTTAGGATAGTGAGGGGGGATAGCGGATAGAGGGTTAGACGTGTCGGGCTATGTTAGGGAGGCATGTTAGACGTGTCGGGCTATGTTAGGGAGGCGTGTTAGACAGTGCGGGTGATTTAGACTTTAGTCAGGTTTTGTAGGCGCCGGCAGTTTCTAACGTGCCGCAAGTCACTGGCGACGCCAGAAATTTGTACTTGCGCAGATTTCTGGACATCGCTGGTTTGTCAGACTTACGGCACGTTAGCATCTGACGGCGACATATATGGGATAGCTCGAGTTGCGAGCTGAAACTGCGGGCGACGCGGGTTCCCTCACTTGCGCCGCAAACTACGATCTATATCGGATCGCGCCCAAGGTAATTACAGAGGTAAAAAGTATATTTCTATAACAGTGTTGGTTATGTAAAACTGGGGAATGGTAAATAAAGGGATTATCTATCTTTTTTAAACAATAACATTTTTGGTGTTTACTATCCCTTATACTAGAAACCAGTTCTTATTCTTCCATTTTTTTGGTGCTCACATTAAAAGTCCAAAATTATTTATTTATTTTTACTTCAAATATTTTATTGAAAATGTAAAGCAATACATTTAAGCAAAGCAACAATATAACCATTCACACAGGTTACAACATGAAAGTTGACAGTTACAAAATAATGGCGTAATAATAGTATAGACAAAAGGAAATTATTTAGTTTATATATTACTCCCAAATAAATTCAATAGCGAAGTAATCATCAAGTTTGCGTAATAGAAAGTAATTATCTTTTTCTAATGATAGCGTTAAAGGGACATGAAACCCAAATTTTTTCTTTCATGATTCAGATAGAGAATACAATTTAAAAAAAAATGTATTGGAGAGATATCTATATACTGTAGGTAACGTGCACTTGTCTGAAGCACTACATGACAGGAAATATTGCTGCCATCTAGTGCTCTTGCTAATGTATAAAATTGTTGCAAAACTGCTACCATTTTGTGCTCCTGAGCTTACCTTCCTGTTATTCAATAAAGGATAACAAGAAAACAAAGAAACTTGGATAATAGAAGTAAATTGGAATGTTTTTTAAAACTGTAAATTCTATCTGAATCATGAAAGAAAAAAATTGGGATTTATGTCCCTTCAACGTAACAAAGTTAATCCACTCCTCCAAGGATAGAACATCCCTCTTTTTCCATAGTTTTGAAAATTGTTTGCCGCAGTTAAAGAGACATTAAAGTCATAATAAGACATTTATGATGGAGCATATAATTTAAAAAAACTTTCCAATTTACTTCTATTATTTAATTTTCTTCCTTCTTTTGTTATCCTTTGCTGAAATATTTATCAAGGTAAGCTCAGGAGCAGCAAAGAACCTAGGTTCTAGCTGCTGATTGGTGGCTGCATATATATACCAATTGTCATTGGCTCACCCATGTGTTCAGTTAGAAACCAGTAGTGCATTGCTGCTCCTTCAACAAATGATACGAAGAGAATTAAGCAAATTGGATAATAGAAGTAAAAAAATGTTTTGGGTTTCATCTCCCTTTAAGCATTATACTCAAGAGTTTTGCCAGAAATGTACATTTTAATTTGCATGGTTCAGTGAATATGCAAATGAAAGGCTCCTTAGGTATATCAAATGCAAGTATTTTAGTCATCTCATGGGGTTATCAGATTTCAGTATGTAGGGATTCATGGACAGTCCCACCAAATACGCCATGCTGTACCTGTTTGTCCGCAGTGTCTCCAGCATTGGGCTTTGAAGTTTGGGTATATTTGTGCTAGTCTATGTAGGGTGTAATACCGTCAACTTAGAATTTTCATATTTGTTTATTTGATTCCCATTGAGTAACAGGAAGAGACCATTTGATAAAATATAGTAGACCAATCTTTTTCTAAAATTTTAAGGCCAAATTCATCTTCCCATTTTTGTGTATAAGAGGGCAAGGGACAAAGTCCAAAATTATTTTTATTGCATTAACGATAGTCTATTTGTGCTAACATTTGCATATCCAATTGCTCAAGTGCATTCATTCTCTCACATAATATTCTATCAGGGTGTATAGTAAAATTCATGATAGAAAACGCTAAGGGGTATATTTATTATAGTGCGAGCGAACATGATACAATGTAGCGTATACTGTCCGCTGCACATCATTCTTGGGAACTGCTGGTGCAATGCCGCCCCTGTAGATTTGTGGCCAATTGGCCGCTAGCAGGGGATGTCAATCAACCTGATCGTATTCGATCGGGTTGATTTCTGTCTGCGGCCTCAGAGCAGGCTGACAAGTTATGGAGAAACAGTCTTTAGACTAATTAGGTTAATCGGATCTGATCAGATTAATTACCCTATTAGCCTAATATTATAGCGCTTTTTTTACATTGTTATGTTTACGTTACATTGTTACTCTTTGTAGATATACCAAGACACAAAGATTCATTTGATTTCATTTCTACTGATTCAAATGTACTAATTCATATGTACTAATTTATATGTACAAATTTATATCCACTATATCCATTATATGTGATAGATTTTATCATAGTTTGACACCGGTGTCCTTGTTTTATTTGTTATCACTGTTTTTAACTAACTATATAAAAAATGTGTTTATAAAATAAATATATATTCTTTGGAAATCATATCAGCCCCAAGGCAGAACATAGTGCGATCTGCGATATTATCGCAGAAAGTGGAGCCTGCCTGCAGAAAGAACGGCCAGGTCTGTTAAACAGAGAATTTTTTCTTCAACAGAATTTTTTTTTCTCTGGCCAGTGCAGTGCTTTCAAATGGACAACCGGCACCTTTTTAGTGCAGACAGTACTTTTAAATTATTGGCTAATGGCTGCTCTGCTCCTGAAATTGATACTTTTTATGCAATATCATTATTGATACTTTTACCCGCCAGAACGGCTTCTGCGACTGTGAGGTAAGTCAGTTCTCGGCACAGGGCATGTGTTTTTTTTTAACTAGCAGAAGGAGTAAAAGCTTTTTAAAAATGTTTTATTATTATTGTATTTCAATAGAGCCGAGCGGTGGTGCGGCGGTAGTGTGAGGAGAGGGCTGAGTGAGAACAGAAAAAGAGCGCACAACAAATGTTTACATTTGCACACATCTCCTACTGCAGCGCATCACATCATTCTGGGAGCCCGTAGACCGGCAATGTGTGCTGTATGCCTCAACAGCGTATCGCCTACAGCAGCGTGTGAGAAGAGGGCTTAGTGAGAGCAGGAAAAGAGCGTATCACCTACAGCACGTCTTATCTATGATCTACATTCACAGACCTGCCCCCTGCATTAGTGTACAGCATGGTGACTTGCGAGATCCCATATACCGGAGAAATGCTGTGCAAGTGGGTGATGAGGTTACACATGCTGTACACTAATGCAGGGGCAGGTCTGTGAATGTAAATCATAGCTAAGACGTGCTGTAGGTGATACGCTCTTTTCCTGCTCTCACTAAGCCCTCTTCTCACACTACCGCCGCACCACCGCTCGGCTCTATTGAAATATTAATGCAGGGGCAGGTCTGTGAATGTAAATCATAGCTAAGACGTGCTGTAGGCGATACGCTGTTGAGGCATACAGCACACATTGCCGGTCTGCGGTCTCCCAGAATGATGTGATGCGCTGCAGTAGGAGATGTGCGCAAATGTAAACATTTGTTGTGCGCTCTTTTCCTGTTCTCACTCAGCCCTCTCCTCACACTACCGCCGCACCACCGCTCGGCTCTATTGAAATATTAATGCAGGGGCAGGTCTGTGTAATGAGCCCACTGAATGTAAATCATAGTCCTCGGTGTATACTGGCCCTTTAAGCAGGTTTTTTGGTTGTACTATGGCACTTACTGGGTGGAAATCGCTAAATTAATTTACTCCTCCTGAGTCCTTCTATGTCCCTAGCCAAAGCTGCCCTGGGGCCACAATTCAATTCTACAGTAATTTTTATCTGATAATCAAGTATTTCTCCAGTCCAGTGTTACCAAAACTCCTCTCCTTTACAAATGTTTTATTCCTGGCCTCACACCATCAGTGTTAATATAATCTATACATTTGTGTGTCTATGTATACTATCTTGCTTTAAAAAAAAAATAAAAAAAAAATTTTCATTTATTTTTTAAAGTTTGTTCACTGGCTGTGTGAGTGTAAAGAATACATTCCAGTACATTTCAGGTTCTTTTGGCATTACTGCAATAAGCTTGTTTTTTTTAAATGCTTCTCTGGAAAAATTTTTTACAAAAAATGATGCCAATATGTTCTAAAAACTCGCCCTAAGACACTGTTAGTGTTAGGCTGGCAGTATTTTGGTTATTGTGGTGGGTCAGTTTGTTGTCAGAAGGGGCTAAATAGTTTGCACACTCCTCTTTTACAACCAAGGGGTTATGCTAGCAAATTTAGATCAGCGACACATCTGTTATTTATTATCACCTTCCCTCACTAAATATTGGAATCAGATTTTAAACAATGAATGAACAGCCAAAGCCTTTTTATTTGCAAATTGTAAATAGCAATAATAATACTAATATAATTAGTACTAGTAGACTAGTATTTTATTACTATTAGCGTAAGTTTCTCTGATGAAAGAAAGTCTACTTTTGTTTGCCTACTATAGCAGTGCTTCCTCAAGAACAGTAAAAATGAAACCAGGGTTGTGAGTGATAAACATTTTAAAACTTAACAGAACAAAAATTCTATTAACATTTAAAATGTATATCACCACCCTGGTTTTATTTATTTTTTCTTGGGGAAAAAGGGAATGGTAACTATATTGTGGTTCTTTAAGCATATATGCACAATAGGTGGGATAGGGGACTTTATATTTGATTGTCAGCTGAGCAGAGCTGGTAATGATAGAATGGGGTCAGTCCACACGTATGTGTGCGCGCGCGCACACACACATTACATGTGAAAGTTTACCAAGTTTTAAATAAATGTTTGTTTATGAATGATTTAAAACCGAATTTTATTTCATAATGACCTGCAGAAAATTTTTCACTACAAAAAATCTCATCGCAGAAAGTGAAAAAAAGTTCTGCTTCTGGGCATATCAGTTAGCGCTGCCCATTTTTTCTGTTTGGTATTTTATACGTTTACACTATTTCAGGAGTATAGTGTGTTTTTGGGTTTACAGCAGTTTATCTGTGTCATATTATCTTACCACTTTTTTGTTTAAATTAACAACATAAATTAGAAAATATAAAAAAAAGGGAAGTTGTTTTTTTTTGTTTTGTTTTTTTTTGTAATTGCATGCTCTATATAAATAATAAAAGTTTCATTTTGACTTTACTGTACCTTTAATACATTATAAGAAATACAATTACTTTTAAAAATATGAGCTTCATATGAATATACTATTCATTCTTCTGGGTGCTCATACACAACCTTTTGACCAAACATATACTGTTTCAAAGACATGCATGTCCAGAAACATAATATATCAAATAGAAGGTACTTTTTTTGTTCTTTTTTTTTAAAGCATAAATATACTGTAGTATTTATAGCAGTCATTTTTTTGTACTTGCACTAACAAGGTAATCTTATCTTACAGAGATAGCCCAGGCACAGCTAGAATAAAGAAAGAGAAAGAAAAGAATTGTCACAAACACATTCATTATAGTACAGCTGTGCACCTGTAAAATATATATGCTTGGTATTGTACACCATCAATGGGTGCAGGTGGCGCAATATGAGGAGGAGATGTTAGATTTCCAACAAAAGTTTTGATTTTTATAAAAATACATCCTTGTAGCATTAAGATCCTTAAAGGAAATGACCTCTGTGAAACGGTAAGAAGAAAAAAAAGATAGGAAGGAGTAAAACCTTTAACTGTTCCTCATAAGATCCATTAATACTTTCTGACCCAAGGTTCCAGCAGAACTTTAATTAAAATATATTTGGCTTTAAAAGATGGAAACAGAAGAAAATATGCTTTTCAGTTCTACATATGCTTTGTTGTTTTAAGGAGAACATCCACCCACAGTTTCAGAAAACCACATAGCAGCTAGTATATATGTTCTCTTTTAAGTATTAGCAAAGCAGGAATACAATTTTTAGCAATAGTTATTTTACTCAGTAAACTGATCAAACACCGGTATTGATTTCTTGAGCGTTCAGTGCTCAGTACCATAGGTGAAAGTGACAAACCTACTATGATGTTAAAATTTCGTTGCCAGAATTTTTGAACCTTGCATCATTTAACAAACAAAATTAAAAATATTGGATCAGATTACAAGTGGAGCGCTATTTAACGCTCCTGGTCAAGAGTTAACTGCACTTAAAGTTTTCACACTCCGATCCGATCATCGCCGTATCGCAGCGGCTCCCAGATCTCCTCTGTGTCTCTCACATCACGTTGCCTAGCAACGTGACGCGGTCGTCAGGACACTCCTCTCTGCCTTTAAATCCTGGCGGGAGATCTTACTCGGGGCCCGTTTGTTTTTTCCCGACTCCGGTGCTGTGTGAGTACTTATATACCTGTTTCTTTAAGCTAGTCCTATTGATTTTTGTCAGTATTTACCCCGGGGTGTGTTATCCCCTCTCACGATTTTGTTCTGTTTGACAAACGTGTTGTTTTTCTTTTCTTCACTTTGAGCGCCATGGCGCTATGTTTGGCATTTGTAAATAAATGTTATGTGCATTGAAACCGCTGCTTGTGCTCCTTTTTTCATTCCTTGTTCGCATTTGACCGGCCCATAGTGTAGCACAGCAGCAAGGTATTGCACTAATTCAACCTGACCGCATTATCACGCCCTTCACCTGGGATACAAACGGAAGGAGGAGCCACCCACCGTAGCCGTCAGAGTTCACTCAGGTTTACCGCAGGAGCTGGATACCGATTGAATTACATGTCCAATACATAATAAGGAGGACTGATATTCTACCACAATGGACTGTCGCTCAGGATCCAGCAGCACACAGGTATGAGTTGTGGACTCTTGGCATATATATATTCATTATATTCACTAGACATCTAGTGTGTTTGCATTTTTATATTTGTGCATCCAGCGGTGGTATATGAACCTCACCGGTCTAAGTTTGAGGTAGGGAATACTCACTGGACCTGGTCATTCAATCCTGTGAATTTCCAAACATTACACACATTGTGATTTTGGGAGCTAGCTGACTAACACACTGCTCTCAAGTGGATTGATACACTTCACCGTGGTTACTCTCTATCTAAGTGACTTTTCCCTTGTTTTTCTGCTCTACTTATATGCTGAACCTGTATTTGACCCTTGCCTGTCTGACTACGAACTCTGCTTAACCCTCAATCAAACTGTCTCCTGGATATATTGACCCTTGCCTGCCTGACCTTGCTTTTGCCTAGACCCTCAAACTGTCTCCTGGATGTACTGACCCTTGCCTGTCTGACCTTGCTTTTGCCTAGACCCTCAAACTGTCTCCTGGATGTACTGACCCTTGCCTGCCTGACCTTGCTTTTACCTTAACCCTAGCAAACCTGCTTAAAGAGACATTTATTTTTTGTTTGCTGCAAACCTGCTTAAAGGGACATTATCATTTGTTTGCTGCAAACCTGCTTAAAGGGATATTATCATTTGTTTGCTGCAAACCTGCTTAAAGGGACATTATCATTTATTTGTTGCTAACCTGCTTAAAGGGACATTTATCATTTGTTGGATACAAACCTGCTTAAAGGGACATTATCATTTGTTTGCTGCAAACCTGCTTAAAGGGATATTATCATTTGTTTGCTGCAAACCTGCTTAAAGGGACATTATCATTTATTTGTTGCTAACCTGCTTAAAGGGACATTTATCATTTGTTGGATACAAACCTGCTTAAAGGGACATTTATCATTTGTTTGTTGCACACCTGCTTAAAAGGACATTTATCATTTTACCTTCCTACTACCTAAAGTTATTATCCTGTCTTAAAGCGTTCATCCGCAATCTCTTGTGTATCAATTCAGACCTCAAGAAATTATACAGAGATTCTACTTCTTTTGTAAGTACATTGTATCCTGCTTATTTTGCTTCCTTAGTGGGTCACGTCCTGGTTATTTCTCAGTGTGCTAGCGTGTGTTTTACTTTTCACGCTAGCAGTTGGGTTGAATCCTGGGCTGATCCTTTACGGCTGACAAAAGTTAGCTTTTTGCGTGCATTTGGTTGCGCATGTATTACGAGTTGAAATTAAACTGTTTCCGCTCGCGCACTAACTCAGTGCGCATAAAAAGCGGAACTTAGAATATCACAGGATTGATTACCTATTCCCCCATGGAAGTCAATGGAGCAAAAAAGTGGGAAAAAACCCTGATTGCACGCAAACCTGATCGCATATTCTCAAGGGTGCTAACCCAACATTAAAATATGAATATTGCACATTCCAATGTTCTTCACATACAAGAATATGTTCTATTTATTCATAAATACATATTGCTACATATATCTGATTTTTTTTTGCACACATTTATATTTATTTATATATGTCTATATGATTATATATAGGTATAGATATAGAAATATCTATTTAAAAATACTTAGAACCAGTGGCGGCTCGTGGGTTATTCAACTGGGGGTTCACGGACCAGGTATGTAATATATATATATATATATATATATATATATATATATATATATATATTACACACACACTGTATATTAAAAAGTAATATATATAAATATATATATACAGTATATATATATATATATATATATATATATATATTACACACACACTGTATATTAAAAATAATATATATATATATGTATATTATAAAATATCTATAATATACCTATGTGGTAAAATATCATCCTAGTTTTTTTCACAATTCACACACACACACACACACACATATATATATATATATATATATATATATATATATATATATATATATATATATATATATATTACCCTCACACACAATCATATTATAGTGCTTGCTATATTACTTAGCAGGTGGCAGTGGTGCATACCATTTAAGAATTACAGCAGTGAAGATTTCTAAGATGGAAAACATTTTTACTACATTTGTTATGTATATTGTTTACTGATGCTGTAGTCCAAGAATAAAATTTAAAAAAAAAATGTTTTTTTTATCAGTAAACAATATACATAACACAAATGTAGTAAAAACGTTTTCCATCTTAGAAATCTTCACTGCTGTAATTCTCCCTAATTGGCTACACTGAACTGCTCTACTTGCTGGCTGCTGCTGTGTACACTCTATCTTTATGCTGTAATAAGATCTGGAGTGAGTTTTTGTCTAAGTAGATATGATGTTAAAGTAGGATAGAGGCATACCTTGATTAGCAGTGCCAGTGTTTGTTCCAAATGCACGCAAGTCTGCAGCCCCTCCTCCCCTGACCACCAGACCACTCTCTCATTGGCTAAGTAATGGCTATGCATTATGGGACTTGTAGTTAGTTCCTAGCCTTGGGAGCTCCCCCTGCTGCCCGCCCGTAGACATGGCCCAACCGCACACTGAAAATTGTGCTATTAGCAAAGGTATAGGCTGTGGTATGGGCGGAGCAGCAGGCACATAGAAAAAATGTGCAAAGGGCTATAGCAGGCTATACCTCTCTACCGCATGTGCGGTAGAGAGGTATAGAGGTATATAAAAGGATTTTTTTTTATTAAACTGGACAGTAGACTGGAACCTTTTTTGGCAGAATAAATATAATTTTTCCAATAGGGGGGCTATTGGAGAAGTTATATTTATTCAGCCAAAAAATGTATTTTCTTTCTTTTTTCTTTTTTTTTCCCATGAGGCACACGTGCGGTTGTGATCATATGGAGGAGCCTCCACTGCTTAGAACATATTCTGCTATGTGCAGAAAATTGGAATGTGATATATTTACAGTAAATACATAGTTACAAGCTTCATTAAACATGAATATTGCATAAATAGTTTTTTTCATGTTTTTATCTACTTAACTGCAAAGGGATCCTATGCACTAATATATATATATATATATATATATATATATATATATATATATATACATATACATATGTATTTATCTTTTTATATGTGTCTGTAAATAAATAGAGGCCTGTCTTACAAATGTCTGTTGGACCTGATCCGACAGTGCGGATCAAGTCCAACAGACATCGCTGAATGTGGAGAGCAATACGCTCTCTGTATTCAGCATTGCACCACTTGTACTCGATCGGGTTGAATTGCGGCGATTCCTGTCCGCCTCATCAGAGCAGGCGGACAGGGTTATGGTTATGGTTACGGGGCAGACAGGGTTATGGTTACGGGGCGTCAAGCTCCATACGGAGCTTGATAGATAAGCCCCATACTGTATATACACATATAAATACATATGTACACACACACATATTTATATATATATATACATACATCTTTAGAGATGTATATGTATTTATGTTAAAGCCCTTTGGCTGTCTTTTTTTTCTAACACCTGAGACCCCATATCTTTGAGCACTTACAATTCTTTTTTTGGGGATATGTTTATTCCGTGATGCTGATGCTTGGCAACATTTGACAAAGGTGTTGAAACAACACCGAAACGTTATGTTCGTTATTTGATGTCTTTCAAGATGAATTAAAGATGTTTGTATATTGTGCTAAAGACCAGCGAGTGCCTTTTTTTCAAAGAGGACTGTTCACATTACTAGGAAGTGCACCCTGGCGGCTGTGGTTACACCGTAAGACTGTGCTTATCTCTTTTGGGAAGTTTTTATATATATATATATATATATATATATATATATATATATATATATATATATATATATATATCTTTAGAGATGTATATGTATTTATGTTAAATACGTTAAATATACGTTGTTAAATATTTATGTTTGGCTGTCTTTTTTTTCTAACACCTGAGACCTCATATCTTTGAGCACTTACAACTTTTTTGTGCAATATTTTTGTGAATAATTGTTATTAGAGAGTGTTATTATGAGTGTAAGTGTATTTTGTAATGTATTTTTATGTGTTTTGTGACACTTATTTGTTTCACGAAACAATTAACCAGAGCCCTGAGGACGCGCTAACCTAATGAGTGTTAATTGGAATCGCGGTCAAGCGATTGCGTTTAATTTCAACTGGTAATGCAAGTGGAAAACCCGACGTGCAAACACCCACTTCACTCGTATTCTGGGCCATTGAGGTTGCTAATTATAAATTTGGAGGTTGTGTTAGGTTCTGTATGGTCCATTTAGCCATCTGTGTGAATTTCACTGTAAAAGGTTTCTAAAATTAGTATAACAGTGCTGCATATGCTTTTGTTCAGTTTATGAGCTCAGGGAGATAATTTCTCCAGATGCTCTGCACTTTTGGCTCCAAAGGAATAAGTTCCGTTTTAGCAAAGGCATCTACATCATACAATCTCATTTATTTGTGGGTTTGAAGGTGGACATTAAATAATAGCATAGAAATACCCATATGTACCCCTAGATGCATTATAAAAACATGTTTAATTTGATAGACTATAAAGTTGTGTTATATTTTGTATATTGCTATTAAAGGGACACTGAACCTTTCGTGATTCAGATAGAGCATGCAATTTTAAGCAACTTTCTAATTTACTCCTATTATCAATTTTTCTTCGTTCTCTTGCTATCTTTATTTGAAAAAGAAGACATCTAAACTAAGGAGCCAGACAATTTTTGGTTCAGACCCTGGGCAGCACTTGCTTTTTGGTGTGTGAATTTATCCACCAATCAGCAAGAACAACCCAGGTTGTTCACCAAAAATGGGCCGGCATCTAAACTTACATTTTTGGTTTTAAAAGAGAATGAAGAAAATTTGATAATAGTAGTCAATTAGAAAGTTGCTTAAAACTGCATGCTCTATCTGAATCACGAAAGAAAAAATTTGGCTTCAGTGTCCCTTTAAGTGTACAAAGTATTAGATTATGTTTCCCTCCTATATCATATATCATATAATCTGAAATAATTCTAATATATTAAAGGTAATACTGCTGTTATTATAAGTAGTGATGGTGTGGCATAGTCAAGTCAAGACAGTATAAAACCTGAACAAGTTAAGTTTGTTAAAGAAAATTAACAAACAAATTTAAATAGTATTGCTATGAATGGTAAGTTATGATTATTGTATAATATTCCATGGGTTTTATAGTCTATTAATGTTTTCTTTCATGTAATTGGCAAGAGTCCATGAGCTAGTGACATATGGGATATACAATCCTACCAGGAGGGGCAAAGTTTCCCAAACCTCAAAATGCCTATAAATACACCCCTCACCACACCCACAATTCAGTTTTACAAACTTTGCCTTCTATGGAGGTGGTGAAGTAAGTTTGTGCTAAGAGTTCTACGTTGATATGCGCTTCTCAGCATTGTTGAAACCCGATTCCTCTCAGAGTGCAGCGAATGTCAGAGGGACGTGAAGGGAGTATCACTTATTTTAATACAATGATTTCCCTAATGGGGGTCTATTTCATAGGTTCTCTGTTATCGGTCGTAGAGATTCATCTCCTACCTCCCTTTTCAGATCGACGATATACTCTCAATTTACCATTACCTCTACTAATAACTGTTTTAGTACTGGTTTGGCTATCTGCTATATGTGGATGGGTGTCTTTTCGTAAGTATGCTTTCATTACTTAAGACACTCTCAGCTATGGTTTGGCACTTTATGCATTTATATAAAGTTCTAAATATATGTATTGTACTTATATTTGCCATGAGTCAGGTTCGTGTATTTCCTTCTGCAGACTGTCAGTTTCATATTTGGGGAATGTAAACATTTTTAAGAAATTTTTTTCTTACCTGGGGTTTAGTCTTTTTTCAATTGACTACTTCTTGCAATTGCGGGTATTAGGCCGCGGGTGCGTCGAATGCTAAACTTTATTGCGTCATTCTTGGCGCAAGAAATTTTTGGCGCGAAAAAATACGTTTATGATGCTACTTGACGCCGAGACCTTTCACACGGCGGCGTCATTAGTGATGCAAGTGTGTCATTTCCGGTTATTTTTGCTGCCAAAAAAGAGTTTACGTTACATTGTACATCATACTTGGCGCCAAACTTTTCATTATTTCAATACCCCTTGAATGTTTGCCTCTTGCTCTTTACTATCAGAGGCCTATGCTATTGCATTTTTTCCCATTCCTGAAACTTTCATTTAAGGAAATAGATAATTTTGCTTTATATGTTGTTTTTTCTCTTACATTGTGCAAGATGTCCCAATCTGATCCTGCCTCAGAAGTTTCTGCTGGAACATTGCTGCCTGACATCGGTTCTACCAAAGCTAAGTGCATTTGTTGTAAAATTGTAGAAATTATTCCACCGAATGTCATTTGTAATAGTTGCCATGATAAACTTTTACATGCAGATAGTGTTTCCATCAGTAATAGTACATTGCCAATTGCAGTTCCTTCAATTTCTAATGTGCATGATATACCTGTAAATTTTAAAGAATTTGTTTCTGATTCTATTATGAAGGCTTTGTCTGCATTTCCACCTTCTAATAAATGTAAAAGGTCTTTTAAAACTTCTCATTTAGCTGATGAAATTTCAAATGACCAACAACATAATAATTTATCCTCTTCTGATGAGGATCTATCTGATTCAGAAGATCCTTCCTCAGACATTGACACTGACAAATCTACTTATTTATTTAAAATAGAGTATATGCGTTCTTTATTAAAAGAAGTGTTAATTACTTTGGATATTGAGGTAACCAGTCCTATTGACGTTCAGTCTAATAAATGTTTTTCCCATTCCTGAGGCTATTTCTGATATGATTTCTAGGGAATGGAATAAGCCAGGTACTTCTTTTATTCCTTCTTCAAGGTTTAAAAAATTGTATCCTTTACCAGCAAAATCTATAGAGTTTTGGGAAAAAATCCCCAAAGTTGATGGGGCTATTTCTACTCTTGCTAAAAGTACCACTATTCCTATGGAAGATAGCACTTCCTTTAAGGATCCTTTAGATAGGAAGCTTGAATCTTATCTAAGGAAGGCTTATTTATATTCAGGTCATCTTCTCAGACCTGCTATTTCTTTGGCTGATGTTGCGGCTTCATCAACTTTCTGGTTGGAAAATTTAGCGCAACATGAATTGGATTCTGACCTATCTAGCGTTATTTGCTTACTGCAACATGCTAATCATTTTATTTGTGATGCCATTTTTGATATTATCAAAATTGATGTTAGATCCATGTCTTTTGCTATATTAGCTAGAAGAGCTTTGTGGCTTAAGTCTTGGAATGCTGATATGACATCTAAATCTAGATTACTATCTCTTTCTTTCCAAGGTAATAATTTATTTGGTTCTCAGTTGGATTCTATTATTTCAACTATCACTGGGGGAAAAGGAGTTTTTTTTGCCTCAGGATAAAAAACCTAAGGGTAAATCTAGGGCTTCTAACCGTTTTTGTTCCTTTCGTCAGAATAAGGAACAAAAACTCAATCCTCCCCCCAAGGAATCTGCCTCCAATTGGAAGCCTTCCTCAAATTGGAATAAATCCAAGCCATTTAGGAAACCAAAGTCAGCCCCTAAGTCCACATGAAGGTGCAGCCCTCATTCCAGCTCAGCTGGTAGGGGGCAGATTAAGGTTTTTCAAGGATTTTTGGATGAAATCTGTCCAAAATCAGTGGATTCAGAGCATTGTCTCTCAAGGGTATTGAATAGGATTCAGAGTAAGACCTCCTGTGAGAAGATTTTTTCTCTCACGCATCCCTGTAAATCCAGTAAAAGCTCAGGCTTTTCTGAAGTGTGTTTCAGACCTGGAGTCTTCAGGGGTAATCATGCCAGTTCCTCCTCAGGAACAAGGTTTGGGGTTTTATTCAAACCTATTCATTGTACCAAAGAAAGAAAATGTATTCATACCAGTTCTGGATCTAATAATTTTGTATCGTTATGTAAGAGTACCAACTTTCAAGATGGTGACTATAAGGACTATTCTGCCTTTTGTTCAGTGAGGACATTATATGTCCACAATAGACTTGCAGGATGCATACCTTCATATTCCGATTCATCCAGAACACTATCAGTTTCTGAGATTCTCTTTTCTAGACAGGCATTACCAATTTGTTGCTCTTCCATTTGGCCTAGCAACAGCTCCAAGAATCTTTTCAAAGGTTCTGGGTGCCCTACTATCTGTAATCAGAGAACAGGGTATTGCGGTGTTTCCTTATTTGGACAATATCTTGGTACTAGCTCAGCCTTTACGTACTGCAGAATCTCACATGAGTCAACAAATGTTGTTTCTTCGGAAACATGGTTGGAGGATCAATTTACCAAAAAGTTTCTTGATTCCTCAGACAAGGGTCACCTTTTTAGGCTTCCAGATAGATTCAGTGTCCATGACTCTGTCTCTAACAGACAAGAGATGTTTAAAATTGGTCGCAGCATGCCAGCACCTTCAGTCTCAGTTATTCCCTTCAGTGACTATGTGCATGAAAGTTTTAGGTCTCATGACTGCAGCATCGGACGTGATCCCCTTTGCTAGTTTTCACATGAGACCTCTACAGTTTTGTATGCTGAATCAATGGTGCAGGGATTATACAAAGATATTACAATTAATATCCTTGAATCCCAAAGTACGACACTCTCTGACATGGTGGATAGATCACCATTGTTTGGTTCAAGGGGCTTCTTTTGTTCAGCCAACCTGGACTGTGATCTCAACAGATGCGAGTCTTTCAGGTTGGGGAGCTGTTTGGGGATCTCTGACAGCACAAGGGGGTTGGAAATCTCAAGAGGCGAGATTACCAATAAATATTTTAGAACTCCGTGCAATTCTCAGGGCTCTTCAGTTCTGGCCTCTGCTAAAGAGAGAACCGTTCATTTGTTTTCAGACAGACAATACCACAACTGTGGCTTATGTCAATCATCAGGGTGGGACTCACAGTCCCCAAGCTATGAAAGAAGTATCTCGGATACTTGCTTGGGAAGAATCCAGCTCCTGTCTAATCTCTGTGGTGCATATCCCAGGTGTAGACAATTGGGAGGCAGATTATCTCAGCCGCCAAACTTTACATCCAGGGGAGTGGTCTCTCCATCCAGATGTGTTTTCTCAGATTGTTCAGATGTGGGGTCTTCCAGAGATAGATCTCATGGCCTCTCATCTAAACAAGAAACTTCCCAGATATCTATCCAGGTCCAGGGATGTTCAGGTGGAAGCAGTGGATGCGTTGACACTTCCTTGGTGTTATAATCCTGCTTACATCTTCCCGCCTCTAGTTCTTCTTCGAAGAGTGATCTCCAAAATCATCATGGAACAGTATTTTGTGTTGCTGGTGGCTCCAGCATGGCCACACAGGTTTTGGTATGCGGATCTGGTTCGGATGTCCAGTTGCCCGCCTTGGCCACTTCCGTTACGGCCGGACCTACTATCTCAAAGTCCGTTTTTTCCATCAGGATCTCAAATCATTAAATTTGAAGGTGTGGAAATTGAACACTTAGTTCTAAGTGATAGAGGATTCTCTGACTCAGTGATTAATACTATGTTGCAAGCTCGTAAATCTGTTTCTAGAAAGATTTATTATCTTTAATAAAGTTTGGAAGACTTACATTTCATGGTGTTCTCATAAATTCTCCTAGCATTCTTTTAGAATTCCTAGAATTTTACAGTTTGTTCAGGATGGTTTGGATAAGGGTTTGTCTGCAAGTTCCTTGAAAGGACAAATCTCTGCTCTTTCTGTTTTATTTCACAGAATGATTGCTATACTTCCTGATATTCACTGTTTTGTACAGGCTTTAATTCATATTAAGCCTGTCATTAGGTCAATTTCTCCTCCTTGGAGTCTTAATTTGGTTCTGAAGGCTTTACAGGCTTCTCCATTTGAAACTATGCATTCTTTGGACATTAAACTACTTTCTTGGAAAGTGTTGTTTCTTTTGGCCATCTCTTCTGCTAGAAGAGTTTCTGAGTTATCTGCTCTTTCTTGTGAGTCTCCATTTCTGATTTTTCATCAGGATAAGGCAGTTTTGCAGACTTCTTTTCCATTTTAACCTAATGTTGTGAATTCTAACAAGATTAGTAGAGAAATTGTTGTTCCTTCCTTATGTCATAATCCTAAGAATTATTTGGAGAGATCCTTACATTCTTTGGATGTGGTAAGAGCTTTGAAATATTATGTGGAAGCTACTAAAAATTTCAGGAAGACTTCCAGTCTATTTGTATTATTTTCTGGTCCTAGGAAAGGTCAGAAGGCTTATGCTATTTCCTTGGCTTCTTGGTTGAAACTTTTGATTCATCAAGCTTGTTTGGAGTCGGGTCAGATCCCGCCTCAGAGAATTACAGCTCATTCTACTAGATCAGTCTCCACTTCATGGGCTTTTAAGAATGAAGCTTCAGTTGATCAGATTTGCAAAGCGGCAACTTGGTCCTCTTTGCATACATTTACTAAATTCTACCGTTTTGATGTATTTGCTTCTTCGGAAGCAGTTTTTGGTAGAAAAGTTCTTCAGGCAGCTGTTTCAGTTTGATTCTTCTGCTTTTGATTTAAGTTTTTTTTCTTTCAAAATGAAAATAAACTTTTTTTTTTTTTTTTGGGTTGTGGATTCATTTTTTTCAGCGGAATATGGCTGTTTTTATTCCCTCCCTCTCTAGTGACTCTTGAGTGGAAGATTCACATCTTGGGTATTGATATCCCATATGTCACTAGCTCATGGACTCTTGCCAATTACATGAAAGAAAACATAATTTATGTAAGAACTTACCTGATAAATTAATTTCTTTCATATTGGCAAGAGTCCATGAGGCCCACCCTTTTTATGGTGGTTATGATTTTTTTGTATAAAGCACAATTATTTCCAAATTTCCTTTTGTTGATGCTTTCTACTCCTTTCTTTATCACCCCACTGCTTGGCTATTCGTTAAACTGAATTGTGGGTGTGGTGAGGGGTGTATTTATAGGCATTTTGAGGTTTGGGAAACTTTGCCCCTCCTGGTAGGATTGTATATCTCATATGTCACTAGCTCATGGACTCTTGCCAATATGAAAGAAATTAATTTATCAGGTAAGTTCTTACATAAATTATGTTTTTTTCTTTTGTGTTTGTTTTATCAAATTCTGCATGGTTTGAGTTTTCCCTCAGTGCAATCTGCTGTTTTCGATTTTTTTTACCAACAAATGGAAAGGCTTTATGAAACTATTGTGTGTTTACTAACATAGAAGAGACAAGAGGTGGTTGGTGCTTGGCAAACAGGAAGAAACTATCAAAAATTTATATCATATGGTATCATTATTGTGAACATTAGCATGTCATGAAAACCCCTTAAAATAATATATTTTAAAAAAAAAACATAATTGGAATAAAAAAAACTAAAGGTAAAAAGAGGAATTTAAAACAATACCATAAATACAGAGCAACACACAAATGAATGGAGTAAAAGGCCACTTAAGAAAAGTGGAGCCTAACTTTTTAGTATAAGCAGTTCAAAACATGGCTCTGTATATAGGTCAACTGATAAATCAACTTTATCATTTCAATCCAGAAATAATTTAGCAAAGACAGTTTCTCTCTAGATTAAGGCTAAATGAGTTTTTTACAGAAACAATCTTGTTACTTGTTACCAACAGCACAGTAAAACACTAGACATGTACACGGGCAAAATATTAAGTTTGGACGAATCATTCAGGCCGAATATTCAGAAAAATTCGTTTTCCGAATATTCGGTTACCATGCTATTAGGTATTTGTTTACATGCTACTTATGAAGTGAGATTTATATGCTCTGTCTATTTTACAACTCAATATCCTCCTATATTATAAAAGACCTAGTATGTTTGTTCAATGCAGTCCTGCGCAGTAGAGACTGCGTGAGGACAAACATACCTGGCCATAAGGAAGGATCAGTCAGTGAGGATCAGACAGTAGAGAGGGGGGGAGCAGAGGGGGCGGAAGTGAGCGGTGGTCTACGGGGGGTGGAGCGGGTGGGACCGCTGTACTACAGATAGAAAAAAGTTGAAAAGCAGCAGGGAATGAGGGAGGTAGAGGGGATTCAAGTGGATGGCGATTTTGGCCTGTTTACACGGGATGTAGGACTAGTTTACTAATAATGCACCAAAAAGCAACTGAGGTTGTCACTATCTTACACTATTTGTAAGGTAAAGCAATAAGGTACAGAAAATTATCTTTTTTGCTTTAGGTAGATCAGTGACTGTGAAAAGAGTAGTAGCATGCGTATTACGTGTTGAAAGTAAACACATTCGCTTGAGTACATACATATGTATTTATGTGTTTTACTGTATATGTACTATACATATTTCACATTCCAATGTTCTTCACTTACAGGATAATGTACTTTTTATTGTAAAAAATCATAATGATATATATATATATATATATATATACAGGGAGTGCAGAATTATTAGGCAAATGAGTATTTTGACCACATCATCCTCTTTATGCATGTTGTCTTACTCCAAGCTTTATAGGCTCGAAAGCCTACTACCAATTAAGCATATTAGGTGATGTGCATCTCTGTAATGAGAAGGGGTGTGGTCTAATGACATCAACACCCTATATCAGGTGTGCATAATTATTAGGCAACTTCCTTTCCTTTGGCAAAATGGGTCAAAAGAAGGACTTGGCAGGCTCAGAAAAGTCAAAAATAGTGAGATATCTTGCAGAGTGATGCAGCACTCTTAAAATTGCAAAGCTTCTGAAGCGTGATCATCGAACAATCAAGCGTTTCATTCAAAATAGTCAACAGGGTCGCAAGAAGCGTGTGGAAAAACCAAGGCGCAAAATAACTGCCCATGAACTGAGAAAAGTCAAGCGTGCAGCTGCCAAGATGCCACTTGCCACCAGTTTGCCCATATTTCAGAGCTGCAACATCACTGGAGTGCCCAAAAGCACAAGGTGTGCAATACTCAGAGACATGGCCAAGGTAAGAAAGGCTGAAAGACGACCACCACTGAACAAGACACACAAGCTGAAACGTCAAGACTGGGCCAAGAAATATCTCAAGACTGATTTTTCTAAGGTTTTATGGACTGATGAAATGAGAGTGAGTCTTGATGGGCCAGATGGATGGGCCCGTGGCTGGATTGGTAAAGGGCAGAGAGCTCCAGTCTGACTCAGACGCCAGCAAGGTGGAGGTGGAGTACTGGTTTGGGCTGGTATCATCAAAGATGAGCTTGTGGGGCCTTTTCGGGTTGAGGATGGAGTCAAGCTCAACTCCCAGTCCTACTGCCAGTTTCTGGAAGACACCTTCTTCAAGCAGTGGTACAGGAAGAAGTCTGCATCCTTCAAGAAAAACATGATTTTCATGCAGGACAATGCTCCATCACACGCGTCCAAGTACTCCACAGCATGGCTGGTAAGAAAGGGTATAAAAGAAGAAAATCTAATGACATGGCCTCCTTGTTCACCTGATCTGAACCCCATTGAGAACCTGTGGTCCATCATCAAATGTGAGATTTACAAGGAGGGAAAACAGTACACCTCTCTGAAGGCTGTGGTTGCTGCTGCACGCAATGTTGATGGTGAACAGATCAAAACACTGACAGAATCCATGGATGGCAGGCTTTTGAGTGTCCTTGCAAAGAAAGGTGGCTATATTGGTCACTGATTTGTTTTTGTTTTGTTTTTGAATGTCAGAAATGTATATTTGTGAATGTTGAGATGTTATATTGGTTTCACTGGTAAAAGTAAATAATTGAAATTGGTATATATTTGTTTTTTGTTAAGTTGCCTAATAATTATGCACAGTAATAGTCACCTGCACACACAGATATCCCCCTAAAATAGCTAAAACTAAAAACAAACTAAAAACTACTTCCAAAAATATTCAGCTTTGATATTAATGAGTTTTTTGGGTTCATTGAGAACATGGTTGTTGTTCAATAATAAAATGAATCCTCAAAAATACAACTTGCCTAATAATTCTGCACTCCCTGTATATATACCTATTGATCTATTCCTATGACAGCTTAGAATAAGCTAACATCTGGATGTCGGAGAGCACAAGTTCCTCACATAATAAACTTTTATGGGTGCGTGCTGAAAAACTCATGTCAGATATCACTTGAGTGCTAAGGTGATAGTGCTCTAAATATCTGCTCGAGTAGTGGAGTTCTTTACTTACATTTATACTGTGGTTTTGTATTGAAATATAAGTTAAATATACTGTACACATAAATACATACATACACACACATGCAAACACATGTATACATATACACACAAACACAAACGTATACACACAAATACACACATACAAACACATGCAAACACGTATACATATACACACACACACATACACACAAACACACACATAAAACACCTTTGAGCCATTCTTTAAATCAGTGTTAAAAAAAATCTTTTTTTGCATTTAATATGTATAAAAATAAGTTAAATACTTTATATTCATATATATTTTTTCATGTGTTTTGTTATGGATATTTTCAAGTCTCCAAAAGTGACAGCACTATTTATAGTAAAACTCTATAATCTTCCAGAAATATAATTATACGTGCACGAGATAGGATGTAGTAACACCACCCCTAACAAATACAAAAAAATAGAACAAATCCCAGCACTATAATACAGAATATTTTATTATGGTCAAAGAATATAACTAGAGCATAAACATGACCTAAATAAATAATATAGAGGGGCCCCAATCATTCGCACATACAACCATCTCACACAAACATTAAAGAAATAAAGAAAAGAAGGCGCCACAATAGTGCAACATCAGTGGTGTATACACGTCCCCCACTCCAAACAATTGTACTCACAAGAGGTAAAGCACTTGATAAGTGCCACAACAACATTCTGAGCTCTTATAGTCGCTCAGCAGATTACTCCTCAATTCTCCCGATCACCTCTGCAAAATGCCGGTATCCTCCTCCACAGGCCATCATGTAGTGTAACAAGAGGGTATATCTCAGGATTAAATTCAGCCAATATTACGTGTAGCCGTTATAGGATGGGTTCAAATACACCTCTGGCTTAATAAAGTATTGGAATTTGTATGTGCAAATAATTACTGTGGAAAGTCTCAAATGATAAAAAGACTTTAATTAAAACAATTTAAAACATGACGTTTCTCGGTCTTACACCGACCGTTTCATCAGGAGAATGTAGCGTCTCTGACTCTGGTTGATGATGTCCGTACAACTCCGACATGCATTTCGGGACTCCGATTTTCTCAAGGAGTTAAACTAGTAAAGCATTGCTCAAGTTCATCTAATTTACCAATTGCAGCATTATGTTGACTATCCTGTCCTTGGCACATTAAGTAATTTTACCGACATATGCCAGGCCACATGGGCATGATTTTCTCAAGGAGTTAAACTAGTAAAGCATTGCTCAAGTTCATCTAATTTACCAATTGCAGCATTATGTTGACTATCCTGTCCTTGGCACATTAAGTAATTTTACCGACATATGCCAGGCCACATGGGCATTTAATCATATATATAATACATTTTTAACTACAAGTAAATCTACCTCTATTGGTATCCGCTTACCAGAGTGTGGATGCATTACAACATCACTCTGTTGCATTGAGTGACATTTTGCAAAATTCATGCAAGAGAAACAGCCTTTCTTTGTTATGGGGGGATGGGCTTTTTCATAGTACCCAAGTCAACCCTTACTTAGTCATTCCTTAAATTTCTATTTCTCTTGTATGAAAATAATGGAGGGTTCTGAAAAGTCTGTGTTACTTGACTATCCTCCTGTAATACATGTCAATGTTTCATAATGATTGTATGAAGTCTCTTACTGTGGAGACCATATTGTGTAATGCAGGGAACTGAGTATTGTTTTGGTTGGTAAATTCTCTTTGATAATAAAGTGTTCATCTGTGTGAGTACCTATTGTGGATGACTTCTCCAAAATTTATTAGACATTTCATCCAATCTTTGTTGACATTTAATTGGATTATCAACTATCCTCTTTGTCCGCAATAGTTGAATATATGGTAAACTTCTAACCATGGTTGATGGATGGAAACTATCATAGCAGAATAAATTGTTCCTATCCATCTGTTTGGAAAAAAATGTTGCAACTAAGGGATTTGCCCTCAACATTAACCATTGTATACAAGAAGCTAATACACTCCATATCTGACTCAATAGTAAACTGTAAATGTTCTGCTGGTAAATTTATTCTGGATACAAACCTCTGAAAATCATCCATTTCTCCAGTCCAAATATAGAATATATTGTCAATATAACGAAACCAACATAATATTGACCTTGAGAATGCTTCATCAACATATCCCACCTCTTCCTTGAATTATCCAACAAAGAGGTTGGCATATGTTGGAGCTACATTTGAGCCCATTGCTGTCCCTTTCTTTTGGACATAGAAGGTGTCCTCAAACAAAAAATAATTTTCATATAAGACTATTTTGTACAAATACCGTATTCGTTTTCTCTCATTAAGGGAATATAATATATCCTTATCCACAAAATAGAAGATTCTCTATGTCCAAATCATGGAGAATTGAAGTATATAGGCTTAGGATATCCATTGTTACTAGAATACTATTAGAGGGTACCTCCAAAGCTGCAACCTTATTCAAAAAGTCTGTAGTGTCTTGTTTACATGATACTTATGAAATGAGAGTCATCTGCTCTGTCTATATTACAACTCAATATCTTTCACTAATAATGCACCAAAAAGCACCTGAAAAGAGATCTACAGAGGTTGTCACTTTCTTACACTAATTGTAAGGTAAAGCAATAAATAAGGTACAGAAAATTATTTTTTTGCTTTAGGAAGATCAGTGACTATGAAAGGAATACTAATGTTTAGTACCTCTTAATGCAAGTCAAAGGTTACGTTAATGCAGTATTATAACGATCCTAAGTAATGCGTGTTTTTTTTACACTAGGGGCTTGATTACTAGTGGAGTGCTAAGTGAAACATGCAAATGATAAGGGGTATTTTGTGTCTCTTTGCTCGCGTTGGAAGTAGCATGCATATTACAAGTTTAAAACGCATTCGCTTGAGTGCAATTTAATTTAACGCGTGTTAGGTCAGTGCAACTATATGTCTAAATATGTATATGTATGTATAACGGACATTACCCAAGCAGCTGTGGGTAAATCCCGATGCAAGATCATAAATCCCCTCAGAGTCATCAAGTCACTGCATCTAACATATATTTGATGCACTGTAATTCTCTAATCTACACTATCTGTTTTGTTATGGATATTTTCAAGTGTTAAAAACACATAGGCCTCTAGTTATCAAGCTCCATACGTACCTGCCTTCGCCGGCCCCAATACGCTCGCCTAAGCTCGCCTCACATCGCCGCCGCGGACCTGAATAGGCTCGCCAAAGTTATCAAAAAAGCTGTCAAAAATCTGCACACCAAGTACGGGGTGATGAGCAGCGGACTGTTATCACTCATCCGATCTCGCTGCTCTTCGGCTTTTCTACAGCTTTATTGATAAAATGTCACTAAGCACTCACACTATATATACTGTTCTACCCCCTATACCGGTGCCCCCGGAGCCCCCCGCAACTAAATAAAGTTATTACCCCCTAAACCGCCGCTCCCGGACCCTGCCGCAACTATATTAAACATGTTAACCCCTAAACCGCCGCTCCCGGAGCCCACCGCCACTCTAATAAACTTATTAACCCCTAAACCGCCACTCCCGGACCCTGCCGCAACTATAATAAATATGTTAACCCCTAAACCGCCGCTCCCGGACCCCGCCGCAACTATAATAAATATGTTAACCCCTAAACCGCAGCTCCCGGACCCCGCCGCCACCTACATAATATCTATTAACCCCTATCCTGCCCCCCCCATACCACCGCCACCTATAATAAATTTATTAACCCCTATCCTGCCGATCCCGTACCCCGCCGCAACTAAATAAATTGTTTAACCTCTAAACCGCCGCTCCCGGACCCCGCCGCCACCTATATTAAACTTATTAACCCCTAATCTGCCCCCCCTACACCGTCGCCACCTATAATAAATTTATTAACCCCTATCCTGCCCCCCTATACCGCCGCCATCTATATTAAACTAATTAACTCCTAAACCTAAGTCTAACACTAACCCTAACACCCCCCTAACTTAAATATTATTTTAATAAATCTAAATAAAAATTACTGTTATTAACTAAATTAATCCTATTTAAAACTAAATACTTACCTGTAAAATAAACCCTAAGATAGCTACAATATAACTAATAATTATATTGTAGCTATTTTAGGATTTATTTTTATTTTACAGGCAAATTTAAATTTATTTTAACTAGGTACAATAGCTATTAATTAGTTATTAACTATTTAATAGCTACCTAGATAAAATAAAGACAAATTTACCTGTAAAATAAAAACTAACCTAAGTTACAATTACACCTAACACTACACTATCATTAAATTATTTAAATAAATTAGCTACCAATACCTACAATTAAATATAATTAAATAAACTAAACTAAATTACAAAAAAAAAAAACACTAAATTACAGAAAATAAAAAAAGATTACAAGAATTTTAAACTAATTACACCTAATCTAAGCCCCCTAATAAAATAATAATAAAAAAAAAATAATAAAAGTCCCTACCCTATACTACATTACAAAGTAACCAGCTCTTTTACCAGCCCTTTAAAGGGCTTTTTGCGGGGCATGCCCCAAAGTAATCAGCTCTTTTGCCTGTAAAAAAAAATACAACCCCCCCAACATTAAAATCCAACACCCACATACCCCTACTCTAACCCACCCAAACTCCCCTTAAATAAACCTAACACTACCCCCCTGAAGATCTCCCTACCTTGAGTCGTGTTCACCCAGCAGGGCCGAAGTCATCATCCAAGGGGCGCTGAAGATGTCTTCCATCCAATAGAAGTCTTCATCCAAGGGGCACTGAAGAGGTCTTCCATCCGATAGAAGTCTTCATCCAGGCGGCGTCTTCAATCTTCATCCATCCGGAGCGGAGTGGAGCCATCTTCAAATCAGCCGATGTGGATCCATCCTCTTCAACCGACGCCTACTCGCCGAATGAATATTCCTTTAAGTGACGTCATCCAGGATGGCGTCCTTCGAATTCCGATTGGCTGATAGGATTCTATCAGCCAATCGGAATTAAGGTAGGAAAATTCTGATTGGCTGATTCAATCAGCCAATCAGATTGAAGTTCAATCCGATTGGCTGATCCAATCAGCCAATCAG
The DNA here is from genome assembly GCF_027579735.1 of Bombina bombina. Lineage (NCBI taxonomy): Eukaryota > Metazoa > Chordata > Amphibia > Anura > Bombinatoridae > Bombina > Bombina bombina. The sequence goes on along the minus strand of NC_069501.1, from coordinate 200,044,455 downwards.
ATTGAGCTCGCATTCTATTGGCTTACCTAGTTAAAATAAATACAAAGTTACCTGTAAAATAAATATAAATCCTAAGATAGCTACAATGTAATTATTAATTACATTGTAGCTAGCTTAGGGTTTATTTTACAGATAAGTATTTAGTTTTAAATAGGAATAATTTATTTAATGATAGTGTAGTGTTAGGTTTAAATGTAACTTAGGTTAGGATTTATTTTACAGGTAATTTTGTATTTATTTTAGCTAGGTGGTTATTAAATAGTTAATAACTATTTAATAACTATTGTACCTAGTTAAAATAAATACAAAGTTGCCTGTAAAATAAATATAAATCCTAAGATAGCTACAATGTAATTATTAATTACATTGTAGCTAGCTTAGGGTTTATTTTACAGGTAAGTATTTAGTTTTAAATAGGAATAATTTATTTAATGATAGTGTAGTGTTAGGTGTAATTGTAACTTATGTTAGTTTTTATTTTACAGGTAAATTTGTCTTTATTTTATCTAGGTAACTATTAAATAATTAATAACTATTTAAAAGCTATTGTACCTACTTAAAATAAATTTAAATTTGCCTGTAAAATAAAAATAAATCCTAAAATAGCTACAATATAATTATTAGTTATATTGTAGCTATCTTAGGGTTTATTTTATAGGTAAATATTTATTTTTAAATAGGATTAATTTAGTTAATAAGTGTAATTTTTATTTAGATTTATTAAAATAATATTTAAGTTAGGGGGTGTTAGGGTTAGTGTTAGACTTAGGTTTAGGGGTTAGTTAGTTTAATATAGATGGCGGCGGTATAGGGGGGGCAGGATAGGGGTTAATAAATTTATTATAGGTGGCGACGGTGTAGGGGGGCAGATTAGGGGTTAATAAGTTTAATATAGGTGGCGGCGGGGTCCGGGAGCAGCGGTTTAGGGGTTAATAATTTATTTAGTTGCGGCGGGGTACGGGATCGGCAGGATAGGGGTTAATAAATTTATTATAGGTGGCTGCGGTATAGGGGGGGCAGGATAAGGGTTAATAGGTATTATGTAGGTGGCGGCGGGGACCGGGAGCGGCGGTTTAGGGGTTAACATATTTATTATAGTTGCGGTGGGGTCCGGGAGCGGCGGTTTAGGGGTTAATAAGTTTATTAGAGTGGCGGTGGGCTCCGGGAGCAGCGGTTTAGGGGTTAACATGTTTAATATAGGTGGCGGCGGTGTAGGGGGGCAGATTAGGGGTGTTTAGACTCGGGGTACATGTTAGGTTGTTAGGTGTAGACAGCTCCCATAGGAATCAATGGGATGTCGGGCAGCAGCGAATGGTCAGACTCCCATTGATTCCTATGGGATCCGCCGCCTCCAGGGCGGCGGATTGAAAACCAGGTACGCTGGGCCGGAAAAGTGCTGAGCATACCTGGTAGTCATTTGATAACTTCCAAAAGTAGTCAGATTGTGCCGAACTGGCGTTCGGAACATCTGGAGTGACATAAGAATTGATCTGTGTCGGACTGAGTCTGGCGGATCGTAGCTTACGTCACAAAATTCTACTTTTGCCGGTCTGTAGGGCTTGATAACTTAGGCGAATCAGCCTTGCCACAAATACGCTGCGGAATTCCAGCGTATTTGAGGTTGACGGCTTGATAACTAGAGGCCATAATGTCTAAGTCACCGGACACTACCCCCCCCATCCTCATATAGTACTCTAATGCCTTTTGATTCCGCTCAGAGAATCATTTTGTGGTTACTCTTGTAAATACCGCCATTATTATTATAATATCTCTTTAGTTAAAAAAGTATGTTGTAAACTTGTTTACAATTGCCTACATGATTTCTATATAATATGACATGCATGTGGAATTTTCCCTCTCACATTTTAATTGGTCCATACAAGGTTACCTTTATTAGTACGGGAAATAGGCCCTTTCTATAACTGTATTAACATTACTACCTTTGCATGTTGATAGTCTGTTCTCCATTTTATAGCGAGTACTCAAACCATTGAGACTCAAAAGAAGCCTCAATGGTTTAAGGATTACATTTTCATTTTCACTTTTGTCAAGAGCCACTTGTCTCCTTTGGTTAATATTTTTATAGGTCTAAAGGACATTGAAGCTGTGATAATAACAGAATTCTAGTTTTATTTTTACATGGTTACTTTATATTTATGTTTATTGTTTGATGTGATAACATATAGTCATATATTGTAATATAAACTACACGTCTTTTTTCTAATAGTCTAAACTTTGATATTTCAAAGGTGCAAAAGTGACTATTAGTCTTTCTAGTTCTCCTCCTTTAAGCCAATTTTACCCTTCTACTGGGTCCATGAGTGGCCCAATGTAACTTTGGAGGAATTTATAATGTATGTAAAATGAGATTCCAACACTACTCCATATGGTTTGACAACAGACAGGAATCTTTGTAACTCAACATATATCAATGTACCTATACTTGTTATGCATTGCTACTTATTATTGCATTTTATGTGATCACTTATCAGTGTATTTGCTGACAACTTCAATAAAAAAAACAAAAAAAAACAATGTCAGGTCTCCAAAAGCAGAAACATTTTCACCCAATAGTATGTAGACCTACATCATCCGGTGTTAGCCCCAGCATACCACATAAAATATATCTACGTCTGACCTGTGTTTCAGCCCTTGCAGTCTTGGTTGTCAAGTGACAACTAAGACTTGCTGTTTCTGGACTGCAGGCATCTGCCTTCATATGGTAAGAAGTCACTGATCATGCTCCCTTAGCATATGAAGTCACATTTCCCTATCAGTCTGTGTCACTGTCTATAAAGATAATCCGTTGGTACCGGTGGTAGGTGTGGGAGGGAAGTCAGGAAGGCGAGAGACAGTGGGCAGCCCAGTGCAGGAGGTGGGATGATGGAGCGGATTCCTATGTTAAAGCAAAAATGGCTTAGCAGGGGAGAGGGAGGGATGGGTCCCTACACTATGTTAAAAATATCGGTTTTAGAGGGAGGTGGGACTCTACAGGGAAAAAGATCGCTTAGACGGGGAGGTGAGGAGGGGGAACCCTACACTACAGAAAAAAATATAATAAATAAATAATGGGGGGGAAATGCCTTAAGTTTTTACTGACAGACTAACTGCCAGTAACAAAGATGGTGAGAAACACTGGGAGGAGAAAGGTTAGAGAGCTGTTTGTGGGGGGGAGGGGGTCAGGGAGGTGGGAGGGTGTGGAAGGAACACTACACAACAGAAAAAGAAATAACTACTTAAATAGTGAGCAACGACAAAGTAAACTGCATACTGTCAGACTGTCTGACAGTACTAAAGATGGTAGTGACCAGTGGTGGTGGGGGAGTTAATACAGCTGTTTGGGACGGATCCGGCAGGGGTCAGGGGGTGTGAGGTGTCAGGTGAAAGGGTACAGCAAATATTACCCTTAACAGCTAACTGTTTAACCTCTTCACTGCCAGGAATTTTAGAATTGTGGTGCGCAGCTGCAAAAAAAGGAATTTCCTTTGTAATAAGTCGTGACTTCAGAACCTAAACTGTGGTTTAGATATTGTTTATTTTATTTGGAGTTTATACACATGACAGTGGAGTCTGTCCTAGAGTCTTGCTCCCCTGTTTAGAGTCTCTTCAAGAACCTTTCCTCATCTAGCAGCAACACTGTATTAAAATTATATTAGGCATGTGAATTATCAGTAGGCAAAAAAATGTAATGAAGTGCACATTTTCTGCAGCATATAGTGCTATATTTGTATCCTCATCTAGCAGCAATACTGTATTAAAATTATATTAGGCATGTGAATTATCAGTAGGCAAAAAAATTTAATGAAGTGCACATTTTCTGCAGCATATAGTGCTATATTTGTATTACTTGTAGTCTAGCTGTTTGCCAGCACCGTACTAAATCACATGCTCACTTAACCTAAAGGCAAATTGCTTGTCATAAATTCAATTGGCAATGTGATCTGACCGATCGTGCATGATGATTTCCTGGCATTTTGACAATGAATATGTACATAAACATGTGTTTCACAGTTTTGTGCACTTATGAGTGTGAATTTAATCCTAACTAATCTATTGTGTTAGTGAATATTGCAGACATTCTTTAGATCACCTTTGTATTTGTGCTACTAATAGAAGACCAATTCATAAATCTATTTAGCAATCAATATGTTGACTATAAGGGTTTGACAACAGACAAGAAGGAATCTTTGTAACTCAACATATATCAATGTACCTATACTTGTTATGCATTGCTACGTATTATTGCATGTTATGTGATCACAAATATATTGGTTAAGAAAACGCCTGCAATCAGTAGTACCTTCATACTTGTCAGGCAATGGTATCCGGGGAATACTCCCAGAAGCAGAGGAAGAAGCCGCAGTACTAGGAGCAGTAACTAGTAAAGAGAGTTGAGTGGTTATAGCCTCTAGCTTGGAATCCATATTCTGCAACTGTGTGGTATGGGTTCCCAATATCTGTCCCTGAAGATAAACTGCTCGTGCCACCTCATCTATTTCCATGGCCCAAGTATAATGTAATGCTCGTTGGATACTCCTCTATCAGACCGAACTCGGCCAGTAGTCTTGTTATCCCGGCGTCGAGCCGGAATGATAGGGATTATCCCAGAGCAGAGTAGGTTTGCAAGATGATATAAAAGGCAATCACCACAGGCAGGACAGTCCTTGGCGGCAACAGGCAGGAAACCAGAGACAAACCACTAGGGTGGACAGGCAGGCAGGGTTCAGCAACCGTAAGGCAGTCCAGGGGTCATTAACAAAATAACAATCCAGCATACGAAACAATAACACCCAGGAGAACAGTAAGTAACACCTATACTTAGGCAGTAATCAGTAGGACTGAAGTTACTTACATAGGCGCAGGATTCGCACCACAGGGGATCCAGACCGGCATCTGCAGGAGGAAGCGTGCGGTGATGATGTCACCGCCACATGCAGAGAGGAGCCGACTGCCCCCTAGGCAACGAGAAGACAGCAGGCACCGCGTCCCTATTAGATCGGTGCGACAATTTCAACTCGTAATACGAGTGGTAAACCCAACAAGCGCAAAAACCTTATCATTTGTGCTCCAGTCATAATCAGGTCCTTAGTACAAAGCATTGGTATTTATGCTCAACATCAACCTAGGAAGCAGGAAAGGGTGAGTCAACCCCTATTAACACTCACAAATGTTTGTTTCCAGAGACAAGAAATCAGAGATAAAAACAAAAATATGATAACATGCAATCATGTATTTATGGGTCATTCCTGGGATTGGGTAATATTTCAGTCCCCCAGAGTTTTTAAAGTGGTGGTTAACCAAAATGAAATGTTAAAAGCTTTTTAAAATACCTTGGTATGTCCGTTATAAAGAATAAAAATAATTATTGCATTTAAACAATTATTATAATAAAGAATGTATTATTTCTACCTTAAACCAAGCATTTTGACATGTCCCTGAAGCACTTCACTGAATTTATTCTTTAAAAAAAATTAATAAAATGTGCAAAGCATCTATAATTGTTGGCAATAATGTAAGTATTTATTTTTGTTTCTTTCTTGTGAAAAATAATTTAAAAAATAAATGCAGGATATTTTATAAAAAACAGGCTATAAAGTTATGTCCCTCACACCAACCATTCTCCACCCATAATAATTAAAACTCCACCCATATGTGACATCATTGAACGGAAGTGACATCATTCAGCTCTCTTCTACAGTGTGGTTCAGAAGAAGGTAAGCAATATCATACTTTTTATTAATATATTTTAGGCATATTATAGACAGGGAGGGTATTGTAATGTTTCCTTGTGAGTATCTATTATGTAGAGCAGTGAGAATATTTAAATTGTAACTTAGTAACAAGTTAGGTATAATTTGAAGAGATGTAGCAAAAACTAGGATTCCTAGTAACATTGTTGAGTTATATTAATCCTACTTTTGCAAATAATATACAAAGCTTTTTTGATAAGGATAATGCTTAAAGGGACATTAAACACTTTGAGATGGTAATATAAAATGATAAATTGTATATACAGGGCTGTTTTTAATATTGACTGGACCCTGGGCAAAAATTTTCTTGCCCCCCCACCCCATGCAATTTCGCTCTCCACTCCAACATCCCAAAAAACAACTAAATCAGGTTTTTTTTTTAATTATTAACCAAGAGGTGGATCATCCACTGCTGGGCTAATCATTTAAAAAAAATTAAATAAATTGCAATATGTGAAACTGGACCTAATTAAGCAGTACTAATAAGTAAATAAATATATAAATTCCTCCACTGTGGATTCATTTACTATTCTTTTGAATGTGATTCTGCTGTGAGGTTAGCTAGTTAAAGAGATTTAGGGCAGCCAACAGGAGCAAAGCAAGGTAAAGACTGAGGAGGAAGCATGGAGGTGCAGACAAATATAAGTTTACTGACTGGAACAGCAGAACTACTATGGGAAGCTGTAAAATCTGAGACAGAGAGAAAATAAAAACTATAAAAATAAACTTTACATTAATGTGTGAAGTATCAGCATGACACTATTGGGGGTAGTTATCAAGCCGTCAACCTCAAATACGCTGGAATTCCGCAGCATATTTGTGGCGAGGCTGATTCGCCTTAGTTATCAAGCCCTAGATACCGGCAAAAGTAGAATTTTGTGACGTAAGCTTCGATCCGCCGGACTCAGTCCGACACAGATCGATTCTTATGTCACTCCAGATGTTCCGCACACAAGTTCGGCACAATCTGACTACTTTTGCTAGTTATCAAAAAACTAGCAGGTACGCTCAGCACTTTTCCGGCCCAGCGTACCTGGTTTTCAAACCGCCGCCCTGGAGGTGGCGGATCCCATATAAATCAATGGGAGTCTGACCATAGTGAAAGCTCATGTTCGCTGCTGCCAGACATCCCATTGATTCCTATGGGAGCTGTCTACACCTAACACCCTAACATGTACCCTGAGTCTAAACACCCCTAATCTGCCCCCCCCTACACCGCCGCAACTAAATAAATGTATTACCCCCTAAACCGCCGCTCCCGGAGCCCGCCGCAACTATAATAAACTGATTAACCCCTAAACCGCCGCTCCCGGTCCCCGCCGCAACTAAATAAATGTATTACTCCCTAAACCGCCGCTCCCGGAGCCCACCGCAAGCTATACTAAATATGTTAACCCCTAAACCGCCGCTCCCGGAGCCCACGCCACTATAATAAACTGATTAACCCCTAAACCGCCGCTCCCGGAGCCCACCGCAAGCTATAATAAATATGTTAACCCCTAAACCGCCGCTCCCAGACCCCGCCGCCACCTACATGATACCTATTAACCCCTATCCTGCCCCCCCTATACCGTCGCCCTCTATAATAAAGTTATTAACCCCTATCCTGCCGATCCCGGACCTTGCCGCAACTAAATAAATAGTTTAACCCCTAAACCGCAGCTCCCGGACCCCGCCGCAACCTATATTAAACTTATTAACCCCTAATCTGCCCCCCTACACCGTCGCCACCTATAATAAATTTATTAACCCCTATCCTGCCCCCCCTACACCGCCGCCACTGTAATAAAATTATTAACCCCTAAACCTAAGTCTAACACTAACCCTAATACCCCCCCTAACTTAAATATTAATTAAATAAATCTAAATAATATTTCTCTTATTAAATAAATTAATCCTATTTAAAACTAAATACTTACCTTTAAAATAAACCCTAATATAGCTACAATATAAATAATAATTATATTGTAGCTATCTTAGGATTTATTTTTATTTTACAGGCAACTTTCAATTTATTTTAGCTAGGTACAATAGCTATTAAATCGTTATTAACTATTTAATAGCTACCTAGTTAAAATAAAGAGAAATTAACCTGTAAAATAAAAACTAACCTAAGTTACAATTACACCTAACACTACACTATACTTAAATAAATTATTCCTATTTAAAACTAAATACTTACCTGTAAAATAAACCCTAAGATAGCTACAATATAATGAATAATTACATTGTAGCTATTTTAGGATTTATATTTATTTTACAGGTAACTTTGTATTTATTTTAGCTAGTTAGAATAGTTATTAAATAGTTATTAACTATTTAATAACTACCTAGCTAAAAGAAATACAAATTTACCTGTAAAATAAATCCTAACCTAAGTTACAATTAAACCTAACACTACACTATCATTACATTAATTAAATAAATTACCTACAAATAACTACAATTAAATTAAATAAAATAAACTAACTAAAGTACAAAAAATAAAAAAATAAGTTACAAACATTTAAAAAATATTACAACAATTTTAAGCTACTTACACCTAATCTAAGCCCCCTAATAAAATAACAAAGCCCCCCAAAATAAAAAAATGCCCTACCCTATTCTAAATTAAAAAAATTCAAAGCTCTTTTACCTTATCAGCCCTTAAAAGGGCCTTTTGCGGGGCATGCCCCAAAGAATTCAGCTCTTTTGCCTGTAAAAGAAAAATACAACCCCCCCAACATTAAAACCCACCACCCACATACCCCTAATCTAACCCAAACCCCCCTTAAATAAACCTAACACTACCCCCTGAAGATCATCCTACCTTTAGTCATCTTCAGCCAGCCGACCCACCGATGGAACCAAAGAGGAGATCCGGAGCGGAAGAAGTCATCATCCAGGCGGCGCTGAAGAAGTCTTCCATCCGATGAAGTCATCATCCAGGCGGCGCTGAAGAAGTCTTCCATCCGATAGAAGTCTTCATCCATGCGGCATCTTCAATCTTCATCCATCCGGAGCGGAGCGGAGCCATCTTCAGACGAGCCGATGCGGAGCCATCCTCTTTTTCCTGACGACTACAGGCGAATGGATATTCCTTTAAGGGACGTCATCCAAGATGGCGTCCCATCAATTTCCGATTGGCTGATAGGATTCTATCAGCCAATTGGAATTAAAGTAGGAAAAATCTGATTGGCTGATTGAATCAGCCAATCAGATTGAAGTTCAATCCGATTGGCTGATCCAATCATCCAATCAGATTGAGCTTGCATTCTATTGGCTGTTCCGATCAGTCAATAGAATGCGAGCTCAATCTGATTGGCTGATTCAATCAGCCAATCAGATTTTTCCTACCTTAATGGTAGGCGAGCTTAGGCGAGCGTATTGAACCGGCGAAGGCAGGTAAAGTAGACGCGTTGATAACTACCCCCCCATACATCAGCCACAGCAGCACATGTCGCTTCTTTGCTAGGAACAAGTTCCCTCTCACCCTGCACTAGACAATGCTGCATGGGGAGGGGCAAAGCACTGTTCCCCTAACAAGCTTCAGTTAGTTGATCTTAGGGCCAGAGCAGAAAGAGCAGGGCTAAGGGGACCAGTAGACTGGATGCTGTCTGTCCAAGGCTGCATGGATACAGTGTGAGATGAGTCACACAGCCTCAAGACTGAAGAGAGCAGTGTATGCAGCTGCACAGATGCTCAAATCCTCATGTGTCTGCCGCTCCAGCTTTCTGCTGCATGCGCCTACAGTCAGCCCTACCCAGAAACAATCCCCACAACCAGAGCAGTTACCTGGTAACAGTGGTAACCCCAGTAGGACCTTTTCTGATGCAGTGGAAATGGCTGGATGCCGAGTTAGGGCTTTGCATTCAGTGCTGCACAGTGCACATCTAAAACAGCACATGGCAATAGCTTGGCATGTATGAACTTTAAAAAAAAAAAAAAAAAATTTTTTTTTTTTAGGACTCTTAGGCCCCTCAACAGAGACTGGGCCCTGGGCAGCTGTCCCTTTTGCCCTGTGTTAAAGACGGCCCTGTGTATATATATATATATAAAACAAATCTGCAATATACTTTCATTATTTATTTTGTCCTCTTTGCCTGTAATTCCATTCTGAAATTGTGAGCTTTTCAGTTCCTGTTAGAAATGGAAGTGCAGAACACTGTTAAATCCAGCACAACCATTGGCTGCACACTCTAGTGACCTATTTATAACTGACCCTAATTGGCCACAGCAAAGAAGGTAACACAAGTTACAACATGGCAGCTCCCAGTGTTTTATAGACACTAAAACTTTACACTTATTTTGTCACTTTTTAAACAACTAATGAAACTTTAAAAAATACATCTACATGTTAGTCATGGACTAATATTTTCTTTGAATGCATCATTCTATCTAGCATGTATTTAGTGTTTAATGTCCCTTTAATGTCCTTATCTGTTTTAGAACTCTGTTTTAGCATATGCCAGAAATTGTGAATGATAGAAGGGAATTTAGGTTATAACCAAACTGTATGAGCCAGCAATGCATTGTGACTAAATAACAGTGGAACATAATGAGAAAGTACCCCAGATATAAACAGTTGCAATATAAGCAGTTCTTTTTAGAAGTCAAATAATGTTGTTTAACATCCAGAGTGATCACAGAGTATGTGCGCATATAAACAGTAACAATATTTTACCTGGAGCGTTTAAGTAGTAACGTCTGGCACAGGGAATTAAGTAGATCCAAGTTTGCTTGTCAGCTGCAAGGTAATGGCATCTGTATGCAGAGAGATGATACACACGCAGCAGCGGAGTTGCTTAAACAGAATAAACTTTGACAGAATCTCCTCTGAAAATTAAATAAGAGAAATTAATTAGAAGTAGAATTTCCAAGAATCTTCCTTATGTAGAATAACTGTAGACAATAAGGCTTCAAAATGGAGAAACAGGCACTTGTTGCTTCAGGTTAAAGCTCCTGCATGAACAAATTTCCAAGCAATGTGAGGAGGTTCCTCCTACTATTTAAAGGGAAAGAGAGTTAAATTAGCCAACCCATCCTTAAAGAGACAGTACATGACAGAATCCCCCTGTTAAGAAACACCTCTGGGGTTTCATGGCTTAGGACGGTCAGGGTGACGTCTATGAAGGAGAGACACTAATCAATCTGCCGATAAATTAACTGCAGGTTCCCACAAATCTTCTTCATGAGAATAACCCTTCCAATGGATTACGTACTGTAACATACCTCTGTATCTTTTGGAATCGAGTATGTCAGATACTTCATATTCTTGTTCATTCATTATAATTGGAGTAGAAAGACAATCTTTTTGATTCCTTATAGCTATATATGGTTTCAATAGAGAAACATGGAATGTAGGGTGAAGTCGCAAAGTTGGTGGTAGTTTCAGGGTTATAGCATTTTGATTGATAATCTTGACTATTTCATAGGGTCCAAAAAAAGTAGGATTTAGTTTTTTAGAAGGTGTCTAACTTTAAATATCTAGTAGACAATCAAACTTTATCTCCTACTTTATATTCTGGAGATCTTCGTCTTCTTAAATCATAGTAATATTGTTGTTTTTGTTGTGCTTCTTGAATGTTTCCTTTAAGGACCTGTAAAATTTGAGAGATTGAATTAATATAATCCTCAACCACTGGAGAAATGGATTGAATTGTAGAGTCAAGATGAAATGATGGATGATACCCATAATTAGCAAAAAATTGAGAATATTTTGTTGATGATGAGTTTTTACTGTTATTATAGGCAAATTCCGCACATGGAATTAGTTCTTTCCAATGATGTTGTTGGAAAGAACAGTGTGATCGTAAAAATTGTTCGAGCCATTGATTAGTTCTTTCCGTTTGGCCGTTCGACTGAGGATGGTATGCAGTTCATAATCTTCATTGGATCTGTAACCTTTTACATAACTCTTTCCAAAAGTTTGAAGTAAATTGACTTCCACGGTCGGTTGTTATAGATTTTGGTAATCCATGTAAACGTACTACATTTTGAATGACTAATTCTGCAGTTTGTGCTGCTGTTGGTATTTTTTGTGTTGGTATAAAATGTGCGATTTTTGTTAGTTGATCTACTACAACCATTATTGTGGTGTTGTTAGAAGATGTGGGTAATTCTACAATGAGGTCCATTGCTATAGATTCCAAAGGTCTATTAGGGATTGGTAAACTTATTAAAAATCCATATGGTTTTTGAATGTCGGGCTTCGTTTGTGTACATATAGAGCATGATTTGATGTAAGACATTATGGTCTCTTTCATTTTGGGCCACCAATAATCTCATTGAAGTAGATCCAAAGTTTTTTGAATACTGAGTAGTGAGTCATGATTTTCCTTTAAGATTCTCTCCTGTAATGGTGGAGGTATATAAATACAATTTTTATAATACATTAGACCATGTGACCCTTTTTCCAGACATTCCTTGAGAACTTGAGAATCCTGTTCTTGTGCACTTCGTATCGAAGTTATTAAATCTTGTTGAATGATCATTATATCATCAGTTGGTATTACTGTAGTGTTAGGACATTTGTGTATAATTGTTTCTGTTTGTCTTGAAAGAGTGTCTGCTTTTTCATTCTTAGCTCCTGGCTGATAAAGAATTAAGTAGTTGAATAGATAGAGATATAAACTCCATCTTACCTGACGGGTGGATAGTGTGCGGTTTGTTTGTAAATATTCTATATTTCTGTGATCAGTAAATATGAGAATTGGACTTATTGTTCCTTCTAATAGGTGCCTCCAGCGTTCTAGTGATGCTCTTATTGCCAATAGTTTCTTTTCTCCTATTGGATAATTCAACTCTGCTTGTGACATGCATCAGGAATAACATGCCATTGGGTGCAGTGGTTCCTTTAAGGATTTCCTTTCAGACAGAATGGCACCTATTGCTACATCTGACGCATCTACTTCCATTGTATACTGTAAATTTGGATCTGGATAATGAAGGAGTGGTGCTATTGTGAAACATGTTTTTAGAAAGTTAAAAGCCGTTTGTGCTTCTGTTGTCCAATGAAAGTGTGATTTATTCCCTAGTTGTGTTAATGGTTTAACTATATGTGAAAACCCTTTAATAAATTTCCTATAAAAGTTTTAGAACCCGAGAAATTTTTGTAATTGTTTTTTTGTCTTAGCTATAGGCCAATTGGTTATTGCTGAAACATTGTCATCTTGTCATCTTGCATTTGAATTCCTGTTGGACTTATTTTGTAGCCATAGAAGGATATTTCAGTTGCATGGAAAAAAAACATTTCTGATTTTGCGTATAATTGATGTTTACGTAAATGAGTAAGTACTGAGGTGACATGTTGGATGTGATCTTTAAACTTTTCTCAATAGATTAATATGTCATCAAGATAGATTATCATGTATACAAAAAGTAAATCTCTAATAATATCATTAATGAAATTCTGGAAGATTGCTGGGGCATTGCAGAGCCCGAATGGCATCACAGTGTATTCAAATAACCAGTACCTAGTTCTGAAAGCTGTGAGCCATTCGTCGCCCTCTCTGATTCTAATTTGGTTGCATGCCCCTCTTAGATCTAATTTTGTATATATCTTGGCTGTACTTAATCTTTCTATTAGTTCAGGGATTAAAGGTAAAGGATATCTGTTTTTTATTGTTAACTTATTAAATTCCCAATAATCTATAATCGTTCTTAAAGACTCATCTTTGTTTTTCGCAAAATGTATTCCAGCACCTGCTGGAGAAGTACTAAGCAGGATAAATCCTTTTCTTAGGTTTTCATCAATATATTCTTTTAAATGTCTTAGTTCGGGTTGGGATAAAGGATAGATTTGTCCGTAAGGAATAGCTAAACCTGGACGAAGTTCTATGGGACAATCATAACACCCGTGAGGTGGTACATTTTCTGCTTCACGTTTATCAAACACATCAAGAAATTCTGTGTATTCTGGTGGAACCGATATTTCACTTGTCTGGAGAATTAAGGATAGTTTTAAACAATTCTCTTTACAAAATTGTGAGTCAAAATCTATATTTGATGTTGCCCCTTTTATATTTGGCTGATGTTTCTGCAACCATTTTATTCCAAAGACTATTGGAAATAATGGTGAGGGTGTTATATCAAACTCTATCATTTCCCTGTGACCATTATTTGTTATAACTGAAAGGGGTGTAGTTTGATGTGTAATTGGACCATTAGATGAAAGTGTACTATCAAAAACACACAATATATACGTTTTCAGTATCCTCTAGTTCTCCATCTCCAACACCGTCAGAAGAACCTATGGATGTAGGTTTTGTCAGAGGACCTCTCAAACCAGAGGAGAAAATAAGAAGACGTATGAATAACTTATGCCTCTACTGTGCAGTGAAAGACCATGAGGTTAAAGAATGTCCTCTGCTGTCAAAGTCTATAAAAGATAACATTAATGATGAACATTGCTCATTCTCCTTATCTCCTGAATTTCCTATTTACTGTCAAATTTCTCTCTCCCTACAGTGAGATCGCCAAGAGATTCATACTAAAGCCATCATTGATTCAGGAGCATCCAGTATTTTCATAGATTCTAGCATTGTTGAAAAAAGTTCAAAAAGCAAATCCAGTAGTTTTTGGTAGTCAAAATGTCTTCTTTCTTTACGCCTCTCACGTAATCTTCTATCTATTGTAATACTTAAGCTGATTAACCCATCTAAAGTTTCTGGTAAATCAACTCTCGCCAATTCGTCTTTTATTCCTTCTGACAGTCCCAACCTAAACTGATTTTTTAATGCCACAGCATTCCACTGATGTCTTTTGCCCATCTTTTAAAATTGTCTATATAGTCTTCAACAAACTTTTTGTTTTGTTTCCGGGCTCGCATGTTATTATCTGCTGTGATTTGCTTCATTGGATCCTCATAAAGTCATGAACATTGTGTTAAAGAATGCATCTAATGAATCTAAGACAGGATCGTTAGACTCAAATAACCCATTTGCCCATGATCTGGGCTCTGCTCGTAAATATGATATCACTGTTAAAATCTTTTGTTTTTCTGTAACATATGTTTTAGGTTTCATTACAAATAATAGATAGCAAGCATTTTTAAAGTCTCTAAATTGACTTCTCTCTCCTGAGAATTTATCCGGACCACTTACCATAGGTTCTTGTGTTTGTTCTGTAGGATGTACTCTTGTTGCAACTGTGTCTTTAAGAATAGCCTTTAAGGTCTCATTTAAAACCTGGAGTTCTCTTAAACCTTGAGTTAATAGGTCCACTCTTTGGTTCAGGTTATGTACGTGATTGGTGAGCTCTACAGAATCCATTTTGGCTTGGAAATATGTCATGTTTCCTTGTGAGGATCTATTATTTTGAGCAGTGAGAATATTTAAATTATATTGTAGCTTAGTAACAAGTTAGGTATAATTTGAAGAGATGTAACAAAAACTAGGATTCCTAATAACATTGCTGAGTTATATTAATCCTAATTTTGCAAATAATATACAAAGCTTTTTTAATAAGGATAATGCTTAATGTCCTTATCTGTTTTATCATATGCCAGAAATTGTGAATGATAGACGGGAATTTAGGTTATAATCAGAGTGAGCCAGCAATGCATTGTGACTAAATAACAGTGGAACATAATGAGAAAGTACTCCCAGATATAAACAGTTGCAATATAGAAGTCAAATGATGTTGTATAACATCCAGAGTGATCACAGAGTATGTGTGTATATAAACAGTAACAATATTTTACCTTGAGCGTTTAAGTAGTAACGTCTGTCACAGGGAATTAAAGGGACACTGAACCCAATTTTTTTCTTTCATGATTCAGATAGAGCATGCAATTTAAAGCAACTTTCTAATTTCCTCCTATTATCAATTTTTCTTTGTTCTCTTGCTATATTTATTTGAAAAAGAAGGCATCTGAGCTTTTTTATTAGTTCAGGACTCTGGACAGCACTTTTTTATTGGTGGATGAATTTATCCACCAATCAGCAAGGACAACCCAGGTTGTTCACCAAAAATGGGCCGGCATCTAAACTTACATTCTTCCATTTCAAATAAAGATACCAAGAGAATGAAGAAAATTTGATAATAGGAGTAAATTAGAAAGTTGCTTAAAATGTCATGCTCTATCTGAATCACAAAAGAAAACATTTGGGTTCAGTGTCCCTTTAAGTAGATCCAAATTTGCTTGTCAGCTGCAAGGTAATGGCATCTGTATGCAGAGAGATGATACACACACAGCAGCTGAGTTGCTTCAACAGAATAAACTTTGACAGAATCTCCTCTGAAAATTAAATAAGAGAAATTAATTAGAAGTAGAATTTCCAAGAATCTTCCTTATGTAGAATAACTGTAGACAATAAGTCTTGAAAATGGAGAAACAGGCACTTGTTGCTTCAGGTTAAAGCTCCTGCATGAACAAATTTCCAAGCAATGTGAGGAGGTTTCTCCTACTATTTAAAGGGAAAGAGAGTTAAATTAGCCAACCCATCCTTAAAGAGACAGTACATGACAGGTATTGTCAAACCTAACTACTCAACCCCATCACATAAAATTAAGATTAAAAATTATCACTTTTAAAAAAATTATTTTAATCAATAAATATATAAAATATAGTTATTTAATTGCTGCCATGTAGTCTTCCTTTCTTACACCTCATGAGGAGTGGCGTCCATTTTGAGTAAAAAAACACAACCCTATCATACTCAACTCCATCACGTATGACATTTTGGGGGGGTTTTAAACTTGTGACAGGGTTGAGTAATTAACCACATTTAATTCATAAATAAATAAATTTAAAACATATGAAATGGTCATGGTTTCAGTAAATATATACTTACTGAAATCATGACAACTCATATTTTTGTTAGAAATTGAGTATTTGATGTAACATTCACAAGTTTAAGAAGCACCTGTTCAATATCAAACAGCAATACGCCTACTATAGTGAGCTAAAAAAAAAACATGGCAATGAATGAGGCATTGATCCACATTGAATTGTCAGAGAACTGTGTCTGTAAATACGCATCAGACATCCAAGCTATTCACTTTGGGGCCTCACACAAGCAGGCTACTCTACATACTGGGGTAATGCATGTACTGTAGGGCAACAGGAGCACATATGTTTCTACCACAGTCTCCCCTTCCAGACACAAAGGCCCTCCTGCTATATGGAGATATCTTTATCCAGTGCTAGACTACCTTCAGGCTACTCATCTACAAGTTTCTCTCCTGCATTTTTTTTGGTAAAGGACCTTGCAGACAATATAAACAGAAAGGATACTTTCTGCTTTTTACTACAGAAATCCACAAACGTGGATTTAAAGTTGGCACATGGAACTATTTTGAGTCAAGCCATGGGAAAGGGGCCCCTGATGGTGTGGGAGCAGCATTAAAGAGAACAGCAGACAGGTTGGTGGCTAAAGGCCATGACATCCAAGATAAAAAGCAGCTGTATGAACGTCTCAGACAAACAATCACTTCAGTGGAACTGTTTTTTGTGGAAGGTGCTGATGTTGAACGTGCAGTAGAGATGATGCACAAGCCTATAAAAGCAGTGCCCTCTTCAATGAGAATACACCAGGTCATCACCCTTGCTCCAAGTGAGCTGATATGTCATGATGTAAGCTGCTTTTGTTCAACAAAGAACGACCTAAACTGTACATGTTTTAACACACTGCACTTCAGTTTTGGTCACAACATTCCAATGCCCACACAACCAGCAGACAACACACAACCCATGGAAGTGGAGAAATGGGGATATCCAGATGTTCTTGGACAGTGGTGCATACTGAGATATGATGACCTGTACCCAGGCATCATCCTTGACACAGATGAAACAAGTGTTCAAGACAGGTGTATGCATCGTGCTGGAACAAATAGTTTTTTTTGGCCTTCTTGTGATGATATCCACTGGTACCAATTTGATAAAGTCCTTGAGATGGTTCCAGCTCCACAGCATGTGACATCTCGCCATGTAGAGGTTCTGAAAGGGATTTGGGCCAGACTCTCAAGATAAAAGCCTGACCAAAGAATTGCACACACACCTGGTAGCTCAGTAATGTAGTTCTTTTGTCAAGAAATATGGATTAGATTTAGTGTTATACATTTATTCTTTCAGTTTATGAAAATGTAAAGTAACCATTTTAAAATATTTGTATTGTTAAAGGGACAGTACACATACAACATAATGTTATATAAGTCTGCACACAGTGCAGAATTATATAACATTATCTTAGCGGCACCTTTATAAATCGAATGCATTTCCTGATTTTTTTATCCCAAAGTTGGACTCCGCTCAAGGTTCTACTGAGCGAGTCTTGTTCAAAAGCGCTTTACGGGCATGCTGTCTAGTCACAGTGCGTCGATCACACCATTGAAGTGAATGTAGCGTGCTCCTGCTTCCAGATCAGAGCAGGAGCGAGCTACATTAATTTCAATGGCGTGATCTAGACAGCGCACCCGTGAAGCACTTTTGAAGAAGAACCTTGAGCAGAGTGCAACTTTGGGATAAAAAAATCAGGAAATACATTAGATTTATAAAGGTGCCGCTAAGATAATGTTATATAATTCTGCACTATGTGCAGACTTATATAACATTATTTTGTATGTTTACTGTCCCTTTAAGTCATGTTTGTGTTAAAGGACCAGTCAACACAGTAGATTTGTATAATCAACAAATGCAAGATAACAAGACAATGCAATAGCACTTAGTCTGAACTTCAAATGAGTAGTAGATTTGTTTTCTGACAATTTTAAAAGTTATGTCTTTTTTCCACTCCCCCTGTACCATGTGACAGCCATCAGCCAATCACAAATGCATACACGTACCATGTGACAGCCATTAGCCATTCACAAATGCATACACACTTATTCTTGTTCAGTAGGAGCTGGTGACTCAAAAAGTTTAAATATAAAAAGACTGTGCACATTTTGTTAATGGAAGTAAATTGGAAAGTTGTCTAAAATAGCATGCTCTATCTGAATAATGAAAGTTTAATTTTGATTGAGTGTCCCTTTAACATGGCACTTATATATGTTGCAGTTTTGTTCCTGCAAAGTGGGATCTTTTAGTGAATTTACCTACGCCTATTGAGTAAAAGGTTCTGTTCAGTAATGTGTGTGGTAACATGTTTTTTTTTAATTATTTGAAAGTTACCAAGACCATAATGTCTGTGTTTTAAATACTCTATGCAGTTTGCTTAATAAAGTTCATATTAATCAAAATATGACTAATGTCATTATTACATGGTTGCCTAAAATGGAATACTGTGTTTTAGTTGAGTCTTGGGGGAAATTTCATAATAATTAAAATTGAAAGTGATGTGTCCCTGTTATACAGTCCTCAACCCTATCACACTATTCTCAGCCCCATCACATTAATATTTTTTTGGGAAAAATAGGGAAGGGAATTAAAAAGGAAAGAACTTCTTGCTGAATACCACCTAACATGTTAAGGTAGGGTTGCCACATTTAGCCTAGAAGATTCCTGGACACTTTTTAAATAGGGTTGAGAGGGTGTGTCTTGGGGCATGGCTTGTGCGTGGCTTGGGATGTGGCTTCTTGCAGCATCAAATTCAATATGAAATCAAATATATATATATATAATTAATGTTATTTTCTAAAGTTAAAGATATATTGTTTTATTTGACATTCTGATATAATGAATACAGGGTCGTCTGTTCCACAGTTTATTATCATCATCATTTGTGTTGAGTTGGAAAGTATTAGTAATTATACAACCTACATTTTTAATGTGGTAATTAGTGTAAATATATTATTTTGTAATGTACCGCATTAATACTTACAAGCAAACAATTGCAAACGTACTACTTGACAAGTGGCACTGAATAAAACGTGCACTGAATAATTTGACAGCCAAGGCTCAACCCCATTTATTTAATAATTGTTTTCTCCTATCCATGTTTATTATAATCTATGACTACTGCTTTTTTATTAAGAGTTTCGTGCTAACAAATAAACTGTGCATTGTTATTCTATAAGTGATCCAGAAAACCACTTTTCCCCTCTAAATATTACATGATATATATTATAAGCTTGCTTCGCTAACTAGTGAAGGCACCGGAGCCAATGTCGTTGTAAGTGAACCTGTACAGTGAAA
Organism: Bombina bombina; assembly: GCF_027579735.1. NCBI lineage: Eukaryota > Metazoa > Chordata > Amphibia > Anura > Bombinatoridae > Bombina > Bombina bombina. The sequence goes on along the minus strand of NC_069501.1, from coordinate 200,024,649 downwards.
AGCAATAGACACACTCAAATGTTGGTGTTTGCTCTTTGCAGTTGTTCCCTAGAGGTGGGAGTGACAGACTTGACTGTTGGGCTAGAATGGGAAGGACCCGGATGTGAGGGCTGGAAAACAGTGAAACGGCAGAGGAAGGTGCAGCATGGCCTTGCAAGCAACATCTGTATAGAAATAAACGGGACCAAAGGTAAATATTGTTCAACTTATTTATTTGGCTGCCTAGAGAGCGCTGTGATCAATTACTATGTTGAAGCTATTTTTGGCAGCGAGAGGGTTAATATTAACCCATACATGCAAGTCAGCTGTATACCTATAGAATAAATGTTATTTGAAAGAAGCAGCTTTATATGTTTTCTTCGTTACATCTATAAGAGTTTTGGAAAACGTGTTGTTGTTTTTTTGTGAGGTCGAAACATATCGTGTATATATTCTTATTTATTTTTTTGCTTGAAGTATTTGTCCCTATCTTTTATTATAGCTTAGGAAGTGGGAGTTGTCCTTATCAGCCAATTACATTGAATACAACAGTATCCAACTACATTCCCCGCTATTCACAAAATAAATGTAACCAACTTAAAAATGTTGTTGTTACACAATCTTTCTTTTGTATTGTAATTAATAACCCATTTATTCACCACTTTCCTTACTGAGAGCTATGTTGCATTTCTGAAATTGCAACATGCTACCCAGTGATTGCTTATATATGTGTAGTAGCTCATTTTTATTTGGTCATGACTCTCTCAAGCAAAACCGTCTGATTTGTACTAGGCAAATGATTGTCTTTTTACTGTATTACAGATCTTTTCAGTCTATGCTGCTTTTAATTGCTGTTGTACTATTCATTATCAGAAATGCACCTTTAATTGCTGTTTTTATACATAAGGGAATTATTACTTTCTATGTTTTGTTAATTACTGCATCATGAAAGCAAAAAGGATTTTTATATCATTGTAATAGGATACAGTATTTAGAAGATTTGGTTGTTGTCTGTTATGAAGCAGAGTGCAGGTGATAGTGGAATTTTGGGCAACTTTTGTCAGTTACATAAAACAGAAAATTGTATTCCCCATAACATATGCATATTAAAGGGATATTAAAGTCAAAATTTAAATTAATTTATTGGATAGAGCATGGCATTTTATACTGTGCAATTTTCTTCCATGATCAATTTTGCTTAGTTCTCTTGGTATCCTTTGCTAAAGAGTAATCCTTGGTGAGCTCAGGGGTGTGCATGGGTCTTTAGCATTTGGCAGCAGTGTTTGCAAGTGTTTATAGCAACTTTAACATAGTTGCAAATATTGCTACCATAAACTGCAAAAAGGCACATGCACGCTCCTGAGCCGTTTTCAGCCTACCTAACAGAAGTATATTGAAAAGTGGTTTAAAATGCCATGCTCTATTCAAATAAGGAATGTTTAATGTTGACTTTTTGTCCCTTTAAAATATATTTGCAATGTAATTTAGGTTTCTGTCCACTTTTCCAATGTTACCTTAGAAACCTGTGTTTTGGTTTTTTTTTTTTTTTTTTTTTTTTACCATACATGGAGTGTCAGTGCATAATGCTGAATAAGTACCCTGTAACATTTTATATAGTGATTGTTCATTGCAGGAGCTTATTTTTATCTGTACCTATTTAGCAAAAATAAAGAAGTTGTGAATCAATCACCAGCAGCTTTCTTAAAGTGATAGTAAATCCTAGTGTTTGTGAAAAGCTAGGATTTACTAGTGAAACAAATAAAGGGGACTTTCAGTCATGAAGTATAAAATACTTCATGCTGAAAGTTCCTTCATTTGTCTGAAGTGTTCGTCACACTGAGCTCCTCAGGCAGCCCACGGCAGAACGCTATTTTGCTGTGAGGTGATGTTTCTACCTTGTAGCCAATAGCCGTGCAGGCCAGCTGGAGCCAAGCCGGATAGCCCGTGCAGCTATTGGCTAAGAGGTGGAAACGTCACCTCACAGCAAAATGGTGTTCTGCTGTGGGCTGCCTGATGAGCTCAGTGCGGCGAACGCTTTAAACAAATAAATAAACTTTATTTGTTCCACTGGTAAATCCTAGCATTACACAAACGTTGGGATTTACCATCACTTTAAGGGTTTATTCCAAGACTGCATAAATGACAGTTGTTAATGATTTTAAATAATTTATTTTAGATGCAGCTCTATTGCTGATATGTGATAACTTTGATTTTCTATTAAGAGGTCCTTAGTTATTGTGGATGTGAAGCAGTTGTATCGATTAAAGAGACATACTACTCATATGCTTGAAAGTAGTACAGCATAACTGTCAAAAGCTCACAAAAGTAATATATTTTACCACAAAATTTCTTCAGCTCACCATAGTAAATGCTCTGATCCTGAGCTACTCTTTATTGTAATCTGTGTGGTGGGAAAAAACAGCTAATCAGCTTCATCGGTTCACACTTTGCTTTACTATGATCACATTGGATTTCACAGAAATCTCACAAGCTTTTTAGTAAACTTCCTTAAAGTGAAGGTAAAATTTGATGAATGAAAGCCCGTTTTTTAAAAATACTATTAAAAACTTGGGCACTTTAATTCATCAAAGTTTAGAAAGCAGCCGTTTTGTTTAAAAACCTCTCTCCTTTTCACAGCTGGAGCAGCTTCCCCCGCCCGGGGATCCTCTCTTCACACGTCAGCAATGACTAATCCAGCTTCCTCCAATCACGGCTTTCCCCCCAGAGGTAACATTGCCTGAGGCCATGCCGCGATTGTAGGAAGCCGGATTAGTCATTGCTGACGTGTGAAGAAAGCGGGGGAAGCTGCTCCAGCTGTGAAGAGGAGAGAAGTATGTTTATAAACAAAACAGCTGCTTTCTAAACTTTGATGAATGAAAGTGCCCCTGTTTTTAATATTTTTTTTAAAAAAATGGGCTTTCATTCTTCAAAGTTTACCTTCGCGTTAACAACCATGACGTACCATGTAGGGTTTCCTTGTTAATAATAGCACGGGTCACGCCACAAGGGACGAGACCGCACTATTATTAATGCAAACACCATTTAAAGACCAGCGATGTACTGGGTACGTTTCTGGTCCTTAAGGGGTTAAAATGAGTAGGAAAATAATGTGACTGTGCCTGCACATGCCAGAAGCACAATCCTGTGCAAGTCCATAGACAAGCATCCTCATTGAAGCAAAAAGGGGGTTTCAATGGAACTGCCTGATCTGTAGTTGTGACTACACCCTTGATTGATTACTAGTTATATTACATATAATCTCAGGGTAGAAGGTGCTGTGTATTGTTGAAATTTCAGAGGAAAAACGTGGGCAGAAATGACCATTAAAGAATACACTATTAGCACTCTGGTAGACTTTTTTTGACACAAATTGTGTATATATATATATATATTGTGAAAAAGATTAAGTACCAAATGGTAAAGAGAGTTCGCTTGAATTATTAAAACATAACTTTTATTAATTACGCAAAAAAATTTTGGAGATAAAATTAAGGGATGTGCAATTGAAAACAATAGCTAACTGGGGCGTGATAAAATGCAGTCTATTATATCACGATGGGTGCCAAGATATAGCGTTTAGAAGTTGTTATGCATACTTGGGTATTCCAGGTACAACCTATAAATGTCTAGCACCACTCTGCAGATAAAAATAATTGGTTTACTAATTTTATGGATAAATACCATAAATATTTGCAGAGGTTGTGTTCAACATCTATACATTGAGGATCTAGGGCATGTGTCCAGTGTTCACTGAGTGTTGCCCAAAATGTTTTGTTAGCACAAATTATTGTTGATTTCGTTTAGCACAGCAGTACACAAAGCATAAATATTATTAACTGAAAGGTAAATGTAATTAGTGCATACTTGGGTATCCATGTTTACCATTTCTAGGCATTGCAGAGTTAATCGTTATGTCTTATTCAGTAAATACTGACTGGGTGTTACCCAGTGTGTTTAATTAGCCCAGAATGCTATGGATTGGGTTTTGCACGGTAGTGCCTAGAGCAAACTTATCGTTTACTCAGAGATCAGTGTGATTGGTGCATACTTGGGTATTCATATTTGCCAGTTCCAGATAACATAGAGTTAACCACTATCTCTTATTCAGTCCAGATAATCAAACATGTGACACTTGGTATGGTGTAATGATATAACTTTTTAAGCAAGATTAATTTCTTTGCAACAAATCTTTTTGCTAGATGATCTAATATACATTTAATTGCACAAAGTTACAAAAAAAATGTTGATACATTTGGCATATGTCAGTATGTTATAATAAAGTATTGGGTTGTCAGTTATTTTAACAATGGTTGGATTCACATAAAGATAACTGCGTTTGCACAGCAGATATAAGGTGTTAATCTGGAGATAATTCATTTTGGCAGTAATAATAAAAAATAATTGCCTTGCTGTGTTGCATATAGCAAGTATAGACCAATAACAAGTACTCTGCTATTATCTATTCCAATACAGTTTATACAAAATTGAGGCAACATAAACTTTTTTTGCCAAATTGATTTCTGGCAGTATAGGTGGTATCCCAGGGATAATTGTGTTTGCACAGTAGAGTGTAATCTTTTAACTAAAGATAATTAATTTGCTGTGTGACAAACGATTTGTAAATACCGAGTATCTAATATTTTACTGATCTTTGTACCTATTTTGCTAAAGTCCAAGATTGACCAAAGTAAGCTTATTACTAAATTAATTTGTAGAAGAGTATAAAATGAAATGCCACAAGAGTTGCTAACGGCTCACCTCTGTAACACATGTGAATCAGTGATACAACTAATACTGAGTTTGCACAGTCGCCCTCTGTGGCTGGTAAAAGTTAAATGATATTACGCTTTAATGTGCTATAGTATAGCGTAGATGCTAACAAAAGTATGCGGTTGTAATCTGCTCAATCATGTCTAACAGCAGTCTCCCACATAGTCTCTGATATCTTGTATGTAAAGTAATCACTATGTATATAACAATACGTTGGAGAACGCTATAATGGCGGATCAAGTAGTGCGATTAACAATAAGTTGCACCCCAGATTAAGCTAACCCTAACATACACAGGAGCTCCCTGACTCCTCACCATTGCCCTAACATGTTTCGCCGTTCACACGGCTTTCTCAAAGGGGGTGTGTGTGCGTCGCGCCGCTACCGGCTTTTTATTGCGTGTCAGAAGCTGAGTGACTGCCCACTGAGTGACGTCATCAGTTTGCCAATTATTGCGATCATGGGTGCATATATATCATAATAGCTGATGTTCTTTCCGCTTTACCTTTATTGGTTAGTATATGAATTTCTGATGTATATTTATACCTGCCACTGGTAGATAAAGGTTAATGTTACTATTCCAGTACTATTTATTCTTGTATAGAAATACATCCTTATGTGAAATATGTTGGCTATGAAGACATTTTAATTATAAAGTGATTTCTAAGTGACACAAGAAATAGAACAATTGTGACTTAGCTTGAAATAAAGTGATTATCTGAATAAAGTGATACTTGTTATACATTGTATATTAAAAATAAATTATGTTAGTGAGTTGTGATATTTAACTAGGTGAAATTATTTTATAGTAAATAAATAAGCATGAATGTTATAAATAGTGATTGTTGTGTGTTGAGTGGCTAAAATAGTGAAAAATAAAAATAAATAAATAAGTGAAAAAATCATGTTAGCGATTGTTAAACTATTTATATAAAGAAAGATGTATATTTTTACTTAAGGACAACATAGTTATGATTGGATGTTAGGAATATTAAAGCAAAAGCTATAATAAGGCTGTGCTAGTAGAGAACTCATGATTTTATTTTTATCTCATAATTGAGATACCTTCATGATTAGTTTAGTTGATGTTGGAGAAATATATATTTCTCAAGATGTGAATATGAAACTCTCCATTATTTACTATGCACCCCAATAAATAAATATATATATATATATATATATATATATATATATGTGTGTGTGTAAAAACTCTCAAATAAAAAAATAAAGTTAGCGATTATCTTATTTTATTATGAAATAATGCATAGATATCTTCTAATTGACAAAACTTTACCTTCACTTTAAATTAGCAAAAATGTTTCTAGTAAACATTATTGCTGTTTTTTTCAGCAGCAATTTTCTGGAGAACACTGTGCTGTGAGCACCCAAGCGCCTGTATTCAAACAACATGAGTGCTCTGAGGCAGCAGCTGCTTGTTTGACACAAATTAAGACTTCACACATAAATAATACACACCACTGCCTGCTCTCTAATGGTGTGTAAATACTTTTGCACGGCCCTCAGAGCATATGTGCATATTCCACTGGAAAATAGTAATAACCTTTGCTAGAAGCATTTTTGCTAACGGAAAAATAATACAAAAATTCTTCTATGTAAATATGAAATGCACCTACAGAGCAATATTTTGTACAGATATGCTTCATCACTTTCAAGTGATTCAACATTTGGGTATCATGTCCCTTTAAGGGTATATGAGAATTGTTCTGTAATATAAGTGGGGAAATAGACTATGTTTTTAGTGGTTGAATTATCACAGAGAGCACATTTAAGCTTGTTTCTCCACATCCTTTTTTTTTTTTTTCTTTCTGTATTTATGCAAGATTTAGGTCAACTTCCTGATTGGCAATCTCCCTTATTACCCCATTTTGTAATAACCAAAATAAGTTGTGGGCATTTCTCACTGCCAAAGTGTAGTTGGCACAGTGGCATAATCATGCAAAACTAGAAGATATACCCACTTGAGACTCACTCATTTTGCACCAACATATATCATGTTAGTGGATATAATTTACATTGTTGTTATAATCTTTTGGAATATATATTACACCAGTACATTTTGTGAATAAATTGCACAAAAGCATTCTGCCTTCAAAAACATGAATGCTGTAATACTTTAGCAGCATTTTTTGTAAAGGTAATAGGCTACCTTTCAGCGATGTGGGCTTTGAGCTCCTTCTAATATAAACCTGCCAAATAAATATAACCTTATTCTTGTTTTAACATCACTGCCAGATTCCGTAGTGCTGTAGAAATATCTATATTTAGTTATAGAGTGGAGGATTAGAAATTAATCTTGATACATTTGTTAATCAACCAAGTGGAATCAGCGCTATATCACCATAAGGCAAGAGAACATGGAAGGGCTTTTCTCTCTCTTTCCTCTTCTACACATGTGTAAACAGCAATGCCTGTTCATACCCTAGACATATGTACAGGGTTGTGATGGTTTTGTTTTAGGAGGTTAGGGAAATATGTTAAAGAAAAAGTAAAAAAAAAAAAAAAGTGGCATAATAACTAATTTGACAAAGCAAAGCTACTCTATTCACTGCAAAATGCTTCTTAGATATTATGCAACTGTTTCATGCAGTTATCTAATTTGTTAATTCTCTTTGTATCCTTTGCTGAAAAGTATACCTAGGTAGGCTCAGAAGCTGCTGATTGGTGGCTGCACATATATGCATCTTTTTATTGGCTTACAGCTAACTCCCAGTAGTGCTTTGCTGGTCCTTCACCAAAGAATAACAAGAGACTGAAGCATTTTAGATAATAGGAGTACATAGGAAAGTAGTTTAAAATCTTATACTATGATGTATCTGAATCATGAAAGAAAATGTTTGGGTTTCATGTCCCTTTAATAAAACATATCTTTTTGTTTTAAATGTATAGATAAGCAAGCATTTAGCCATTCTAAGCACACGCCATACTTTACTTTGCCTTTGTTTTTAAATAATTTACAAACCTAAATATATATTTCTATATATATTTGTTGTCAGTGCTTTGTCAAGGAAAATGATAGGGTTAACCTGAGAATGTTGTTTGTTTTTTTTCTCTCTTTTTTAACAGTTCTCATGTTTTATAGATAACTTTCAATAAATGTATGTGGCTTTAAATTAGTTGTGAGCATTTATCTTCCTCTTTTGATGCAGAGTTTCGGGGTTTTGTTTGTATGATTGATTTGGGATGTGGTGACATTGCTTCCTGCACCTCTGTGTAGTTCCAGCTTGAAGTGCCGACACTGAAGAACCCTGGGCCCCTGCAGAAGAGAGCTAAATGCTACAGTATTTACTGTTGTCTTTTTTTAAAATATTTTTGTGTAGCTTTTAGAATAATTGACTAGCCCAGAATATGTTTTTCATAATGGAATTAGAAGTCTAAGTCTTTGGAGATTGTGTAGTTTATAGAAGGATCTGTTATAGCAGCTAACCCTTGCTTGTCCGTAACACATACTGGCAATAAAGGGATACAATCACCACTGCAAAGTATTTATGGCAATGATCTTTGACCTTTACCCTCACAAAATGGACCATATGGGTCAAGGTACTTTCCCTGGGTTCATAGCAGTCATGTCTGGTGGGAGGGTGTGCAAGTTAGTAGCGTAGAGAGATTACCATAGAGATAGATCCTCTCACAGCAGAGTGAATGAAAGTGGGAGAGAGTAGAGTGAGATGTTGAAGCATTAGTAGGAATGAGGGAAACAATTTTTTTTTTTAAGAGTGAGCATCATTAAAAAAAAATTAATGCAGCCTAGGACTAGGTGCAGTGCTGTTTTTGTGGAAGTGTCTAGGCGCAACAACAGCCCAGCTGCAAAGTGGTAGACCAGGCAAATTCATCAAGTGGGGCTGCCGAGTGCTGAAACGCATAACATGAAAATTGCAGATATGAAGATCTGGTTTGGTGTGGAGGAACTCGAGTAGCCTTTATAGAGCCCTGACCTCAATCCCATTGAACACCTTCAAACGCCAATTGCGAGCAAGACCTTTTCGCCCAACATAAGTGCCTGACCTCTTTTGGCTGAACGGGCACAAATTCCTACAGACACACTCCAAAATCTTGTGGAAAATCTTACCAGAAAACATTGAGGCTGTTATAGCTACATATTTTTGGAATGGGATGTCGAACAATCTTAACTATGTGTGATGGTCAGGTGCCCACATACTTTTGGCCATATAGTGTATTTCTATCTGGATGACAGGTGATTGACATCAGTAATTTTGGAATACTCCGGGGTCATGGCTTGACAAATCTGTCAGAGTGAAAATGTAGAAGGTAGAAATTGCTTATATATATATATATATATATATCTTTTATTCTTTAGTTCAGCCAGACGGCCAAATGGCAGGTACAAGTACAGGTAGACACCTGACACGTTTCGCGCATGCGTACATGCGCTTCAAAAGAAAATGCACTCTCAGGGTTTCTCATTCAAAAAAATGTGACCTGTTTTTGAATGAGAAATCAGAGTGCATTTTATTTTGCTACATATGATATATCATACTTGCACCCAGGTAGCTGACAATATGGTGGGTACTTTCTTCTGATTGTATGGAGATATATATATATATGTGGTAGAAAGAGAGTTCAATAATGGTGAATAGGTGCTCAGCTAAAACAATTTCTTTCTGAAATATGAATATATGAATATATTCCTTTTCAATAATTTATAGATGGTATTTTTAATAATGGTCTTATGCAGATTAAATATTATTCTTTCTCCCAATTATAACTTCTCAATGTAATAAGTGTTTCCTGCTTACCAGCTTTTACCCCAATCATATGAGGTAAGGTATTCGCTCTTTTATGGGTAAAGTTGGTGATTTCTCTGTGCCTTTATAGGAAGACCTCCAAGTATCCTGATCCGTTTGTAGATCCTTTTCTTAGGGTGTCGCTAGGTAATTCAATGGAAATCCTGGACTCTCTTGTTTCCTCTCAGATGGTGGTGAGAAGCCTTGTTTCCTCTCAGATGAATTACCTAGCGACACCCTAAGAAAGGGATCTAGAAACGGATCAGGATACTTTGAGGTCTTCCTATAAAGGCACAGAGAAATCACCAACTTTACCCACGAAAGAGCGAATACCTTACCTCATATGATTGGGGTAAAAGCTGGTAAGCAGGAAACACTTCAAGTTATTACATTGAGAAGTTATAATTGTGAGAGAACAATATTTCATCTGCATAAGACTATTATTCAAAATACCATCTATAAATTATTGAAAAGGAATATATTCATATTTGAGAAAGAAATTGTTTTAGCTGAGCGCCTATTCACCATTATTGAACTCTTTCTACCACATCTTCTATAGAGACAGGGGTATTCTGTGTCAATATTTGGGCAGCACACTATCTATTTTGTTACTATTTTTTGTTATACCTGTTATATTTGTGGTATTGGGTGTACAGTATACCAATATACTTACGGTTTCATTTTAGGTCTGAACATACACCTATATATATCCACTCCATATAAATACAGAACTGTACTAAATAAATAAACACATTTAAAACATTCAAGACTTGCAACTACCCTATCAGGATCTTAAAATTATAATATGTAGGTGGGTGAGTGTAAGATTTTATTCATAAACAGAGGTCATGTATGCTATGCTAACAGTAAAAGTGGACCGATTTCCTAATATCTGACAAACTCTCATCAAATACTTATTAGTATGTTATTGAAAGCCCTTGCATTAAAATTAGAATAAATTTACCAAACTGATTCATGATGATTTATTCTTACAACAACTTTTTCAGACCCTTCCAACAATATTATGTGAGTTGGTAACTGCAGTGGGAAATTTGTGAACCATTAGAAGCAAGGGTAACTACAAAAGTAGATCTGTGTATTCAATATTTGCCCACATTAAAATGACTCGTAACAATGCGGTTTTTATATTTTGCAATAAGGTGTGTGGCGTTTCTGTTGTGTAATCTGTGTGTTTGCCGTCAGCCACGAGGTAAAAAAAGGATGAATATTTAAAGTGTATATATGCCATTGGGGTATAAGATGCTTTCAGTAGTTGTTGTAGCATTTAAGTTTGGTAATAAATGACTACAGAAAAAACAGATACTATTATTTAGCCACATCAGCTATAAACAATTATTTATCCCACTAAATAAACTTATAATCCTGCTACTTATATGGACAGAACAATGTTAAGATTATCCGGAACATAATACACAATCAAGCAATAATAAACTGTACTCTGCAGGGTAACCTGTTTTTAGATAGATGTCCAGAGGTAGGGGAACTTTACCAAAACATTATCCACCGCTTAAGTTTACTTGCTGAACAGTTCCAATCATTGAGCTGGGGGGTCTATTCGAAATAGCTTTATAAGGTGATTTACCAGCATACAAAGAGCCTTCAACATCTTGTTTCAAATAAAGAGCTTAATTTGTTTGAGCCATTAATATACTATCCTCCGGACAAGCTGTGAAAAGTAAGTAACTTATCTCCTCAAAGTCTTTGTTCAGCCGGAGGTCTTCACCCGTTCCCTGCTTCAGTGGTGCAAGCTCCGGATACCTCTTTATTATTAGTCCTTCTTCTGTTGATCCGAGATAGCTCGAATGTGGGCTGAAAGGTAATCCTAGATCAACATTGCTGTTATGTGCATAAGTGGTGATCGGCTTCTGCTCCCCTGTTCTACTCGGTATGGTATCAGGCGCCATATTGAGAGATGTAATGGCGTATGTCTCTATTAAGAAATCTTGGTCTATATAGTGAAGTTTGACTTGAGGAACAATCCTGTAGGTGCCTTGAGCTGCTTTATGCTGATCTGGTAAGCTTGACAGCAGAGAAGGTGTCACCGTTTTACTTGTGGGTAATCGAATGTATAGTTACCGGCACCTAGGTAAAATACAAGCTCACTATTAGAGACTTCCTAACAAAATATGTCAAATATTAGAGATATAGGAGCGCCAAAGGCTAAAGTATTGTACAGGTCAACTAAAAATAATTATCCAACAGCAGTCTAATATCTACACATGAATATATAATATATCATCAAGGGGACAAATATACATAAAATATTATTTATTTAAAAAACTTATAAAATGTAAAATAAAATTAAAACAAATACAATTAATTAAATACAATTAATTAATTAAATACAATCAATGTGAGTGGTGGCAATGTTTGAAACCTGAATGGTTGAAAAAGGGATCAAACAACTCAAGTAAAACAATAGACTAGGAATAAATGGATGAATGGTTCAAGTAGGATCATATAATAATAATAATAATAAAGACCATAATCCGATAGGATAATAGGCTATGATGAATAGACAATAAAAAACTAAAGTGCAATATGCTACCATAAAAACCAAATAAATAGAAATAAACAACAAATTATAAGTAGAAATATAACAATAATATGTGGAAAAAGAAAACTTAATACTGTGATATAACAACACCTTGGACCACACTCATGAGAGCCAAGTAAGATACACTTGGTGTAAAATCAATACAATGTGTAAAGAAGCTAACTCCACTAAGTAGGAGTTATATGTGTAAGCCCCATGTGATTAAGTGAGACTGGGGTATTTGTATATCTAAATAAAACAAATTGTAGTGTGTGAAATAATGTGACTCAATTATATACAATATGACTCGATTATACAGTATATGATCCAAATGATAATAAATAAATAAAAAATCAATAAACAGATATCGATAGAGCAACTGGCCTAGATAGCGATGTGTGCCGGCACACTAAATGTCCCTATGATTATGTGTACTCAGTTCTAATAGCCCCAATATAAGTCCAAAAGAAAATAAAAATCCCAATGAATGGCAATGATATTCCTTAAGAGAATGATAATCCTGAATGAATAACTTCTAAAATCATAAGCGCTTGGAATCCGGATATAGATGGTACCTAAAAATATCAAATCAATATACAAATCATACCAAATCAAATCAATATACCAAATGCATATACAAAGGGGGTTCTATCGGTAGTGAACTCACCCAAATCAAATATCCTAGACTGATATATAGCCTCACAAATTCTGCTTTGATCATGTCCTGCTTCGAACCCACTTTGTATATGCATTTGGTATATTGTTTTTTTCCTTTTCCATTTTTAGGTACCATCTATATCCGGATTCCAAGCGCTTATGATTTTAGAAGTTATTCATTCAGGATTATTATTCTCTTAAGGAATATCATTGCCATTCATTGGGATTTTTCTTTTCTTTTGGACTTATATTGGGACTATTAGAACTGAGTACACATCATAGGGACATTTAGTGTGCCGGCACACATCGCTATCTAGGCCAGTTGCTCTATCGATATGTTTATTTATTTTTATTTTATTTTTTTATTTATTATCATTTCAATCATATACTGTATAATCGAGTCATATTGTATATAATTGAGTCACATTATTTCACACACTACAATTTGTTTTATTTAGATATACAAGTACCCCAGTCTCAATTAATCACATGGGGCTTACACATATAACTCTTACTAAGTGGCCTTAGCTTCTTTACACATTTTATTGATTTTACACCAAGTGTATCTTACTTGGCTCTCATAAGTGTGGTCCAAGGTGTTGTTATATCACAGTATTAAGTTTTCTTTTTCCACATATTGTTATATTTCTACTTATGATTTGTTGTTTATTTCTATTTATTTGGTTTTTATGGTAGCATATTGCATTTTAGTTTTGTATTGTCTATTCATCCTAGCCTATTATCCTATCGGATTATGGTCTTTATTATTATATGATCCTACTTGGACCATTCATCCATTTATTCCTAGTCTATTGTTTTACTTGAGTTGTTTGATCCCTTTTTCATCCATTCAGGTTTCAAACATTGCCACCACTCACATTGATTGTATTTATTTAATTAATTAATTGTATTTGTTTTAATTTTATTTTTATTTGTTTTATATTTTATAAGTTTTTTTTTTTTTTTAAATAAATAATGTTTTATGTATATTTGTCCCCTTGATGATATATTATATATTCATGTGTAGATATTAGGCTGCTGTTGGATAATTCTTATTAGTTGACCTGTACAATACTTTAGCCTTTGGCGCTCCTATATCTCTAATAATAGTCACCGTGTTACTTGCTTGTTGGATAGTTATGTCTTCGCTCAGCTCAGTTAGTGGACCGATTTTCCCTGGCTGTTAAATGTATTCAGTCCCCTCTTCCAGGGGCTGTTGCGATAAAATTGGTGCCTTCCATGATGTTGATGCGGCACGCTCTATTAACTGTTGTATGTCCTTCTCAGATGGTGCTTTGTCTATTGTTAGGAAATTCTTCTGTCTGCATTGCTGTATTTGGGGTTTGTAACGACTCTCACCACTTAACTTGGGATAGTATAGCGACTCAATATGGTGTTAGCGTTTTAGTTTTTAGGTAAATCAAGGTACCGCGGTGCTCAGATTGATCAAGTCTAGCAAGTGACCCTAGGGACTTCCTAGGGGGGGGACCCTGCCTGTATAGTAGCCGCCGCTCCAGGCCTTATTTGTCCATTTTCGGCTCTAGGGTCATGAAAACAGCCTTTTAGAAAATATGATTTGATTGTAGAACTGGTAAGGACTCCAAGTTACGTATGCTGATGTAAAAAATGCTGTAGTATTTAAGCAAAAATTGGCGGATTCTATGCAATTCTCCCAGAGCTTGAAAAAGTGCAACTGCACAGAGCCGCTGCTTGGACACGCCCCCCGAGTCAGAATAATTTTAACCAAATTTACAATTTACTCCATTCTCATGGTATTCTGTGTTGAAGAAGCAGCAGTGCACTACTGAGAGCTAGCTAGAAATCAGGCGTGCCAGTAACATGAGGCATATATGTGCAGCCACCAATAAGCAGCTCCTGAACCTACCTAGGTATGCTTTTCAACAATGGATATCAAGAGAACAAAACAATAGATAATATAAGTAAACTGAAAAGTTGTTAGAAATCGCATGCTCTATTTAAATCATGAAAGGGAAAAAAAAAAAACCTGCGCCATATGGATGCAGGTACTACATTACACAGTACTTTTCCCAGTGTACTGTTGATATAGTACCTCCGTCCAAGACTGTGGCGCATGATGTGGTCTCTGCTCTCAGGTTTGACAGAGGAGAATGCAGCTGGGACCAGAAGGCATCTGCCTTCATATGGTAAGGGAGCACTGATTGTAACATAGTGCACGTTTACTGTCCATTTTAATACCCAAATGAGTGTTCAGATATAACGTTAACCCCTTTTTTTTTTTGTCATCTTTTAGTCTGTTTTTTACTGCCCATTAGGGGGACGGTTTTCTTTTTAGAGTGCCTTTAAGGTTTTTTTCAAGTGCAAGTTTCCCCACTCTTGTTTTTATTTGAATATGAAACGCCTGTGATAAGCAATGCAGTGCATAACAATTCAGAATGGCTGGAATGGAGGCTATCATATCTCTAAGTCTTCCCTGGCCTTTAATATTATGTACAGCTGCTAGAAGAAAGTTCAGTAAAATGGTCTGCAACATTATGACAATCAGTAACTTAAAGGGACATACTAATGAAAGCATTACAACACTCTAATTCCCTAGACCAAGTAAGTTATGCATTATTGGCCCTGGGGGGGAGGGAGTGAAAAAACAGTTTAGTTTTCTGGGGTCAGTAATGCAAAAAATTACTTTCTCTACGGTTCTGGTTTTCAAACCTG
Organism: Bombina bombina; assembly: GCF_027579735.1. Lineage (NCBI taxonomy): Eukaryota > Metazoa > Chordata > Amphibia > Anura > Bombinatoridae > Bombina > Bombina bombina. Next base: position 200,009,233 of record NC_069501.1, on the reverse strand, counting down.
TCCCCAGATTTCCCTAACAGGCCAGGTTTTCAGGATTACCTTGGTTGAGAACAGGTAAAATAGCCATGTTTACTAATTAGCTGATTATTTCATGTGTGCTTCAGTTCATATATACTCAAAATATGGCCTGTTAGGGAGGCCTGAGGGCAGATTTGAAAACCAGTGCTCTAAGTATGTGTGTATGCAGTAAAATTAAAATGTCCCTTTTTATAAACTTGTTTTAGAAACCTGAGTCACATGCCTCTAAACTTCTTGTGCCAATTAAATGTAGGTAGTACATCACACAGTGCTTTGTCCAGCGTACTGTGTTGACATCGTCGCTACGTCCAACACTTTGGCACCCACCCGGGGCCGAGAGTATGATATACGATTCTGAGCGTGTTTGAGAATTATACTTTGTAGTCATTATTTTGTTACTTGAAACAATCAAGATATTGACTGATCGGATTGTGAATGTGATTGGGTAACAGACTGAAGTATATCTACAAATATTTGACTCTAGATATGAAAGTACAAAACGCTGTGCTTGATGATATGTTGTGCACATTTTGCAAGCATTAGGGAAAACAGCTAGAAATCGTCTGACTGTGTTCAATCACAGCAGTATGCAGATAGGTCGCCTTTGAGCGCATAGATAAGTCTGCCTGTGTGAAAGCTGAATCCCTGTGCTTGTGGTGTTTGGAGTATAATCGTATGATCATTTCACTTGGTCCATATAGCCATATTTCTCTTGTTAAGTGTGTTCAGTCCACGGGTCATCCATTACTTATGGGATATATTCTTCCCAACAGGAAGTTGCAAGAGGATCACCCAAGCAGAGCTGCTATATAGCTCCTCCCCTCACATGTCATATCCAGTCATTCTCTTGCAAGTCTCAACAAAGAAGGAGGTCGTGAGAGGAGTTGGAGTTTTTTACCTAATTATTCTTCAATCAAAAGTTTGTTATTTTAAATGGCACCGGAGTGTGCTGTTTTTTCTCTCAGGCAGTATTTAGAAGAAGAATCTGCCTGCGTTTTCTATGATCTTAGCAGACGTAACTAAGATCCACTGGCTGTTCTCGCACATTCTGAGGAGTGGGGTAACTTCAGAAAAGGGAATAGCATGCGGGGTCCCCTGCAAATGAGGTATGTGCAGTAAAATATTTTCTAGGAATGGAATTGACTAAGAAAACACTGCCGATACCCATATGATGTAAGTACAGCCTAAAATGCAGTAGTAGCGACTGGTATCAGGCTGGTAAATGTATGCACAGTAGAGTTATTTTCTAGGGACTAGAATTTGACTGAAAAAATACTGTTAATACTGAAATAATGTATGAGCCTTAACTGCAGTAGAAGCGACTGGTAGCAGGCTTAGTGATAACTTTACACAACATCTGAAATGTTGTTTTTTAAAACGTTTACTGGCATGTTAATCGTTTTGTGAGGTATTTTGGTGATAAATCTCTTGGGGCATGATTTTTTCCACATGGCTAACGTATTTTTCTGCATAGAAACCGTTATAGCTGGTCTCCCACTGTTGTAATATGAGTGGGAGGAGCTTTTTGTTGCGCAGTTAAAATTCAATCATAGTCTTCCTGTTTCTTCCTCCTTGATCCAGGACGTCTCCAGGGAGCTCAGGGGTCTTCAAAATTTATATTTGAGGGAGGTAATCAGTCACAGCAGACCTGTGACAGTGTGTTTGACTGTGATAAAAACGTTAACTGTTAAATTGATTATCCGTTTTTTTTTTTGGGGTATTAAGGGGTTAATCATCCTTTTGCTAGTGGGTGCAATCCTCTGCTAATTTCATACATTTAATGTAAAGATTTGGTTGCTATAACTGAATTAATTCATTGTTATTTCAACTGTAATTGTTTTTTTGGTGTTTTTAAAAGCGCAGCAGCGTTTTTACTTTGCTTGAAAATTTTCTGAAAGTAATTTCCAAGCTTGCTAGCCTCATTGCTAGTCTGTCTAAACATGTCTGATACAGATGAATCTGCTTGTTCATTATGTTTAAAAGCCAATGTGGAGCCCAATAGAAATATGTGTACCAATTGTATTGATATTACTTTAAATAAAGGTCAGTCTTTACCGGTAAAGAAATTATCACCAGACATCGAGGGGGAAGTTATGCCGCTTAACTCTCCTCACGTGTCAGTACCTGCGCCTCCCGCTCAGGAGGTGCGTGATGTTGTGGCGCCAAGTACATCAAGGCCCTTACAAATCACTTTGCAAGATATGGCTAATGTTATGAAAGAAGTATTATCTAATTTGCCTGAGTTAAGAGGCAAGCGCGATAGCTCTGGGTTAAGGACAGAGCGCGCTGATGACACGAGAGCCATGTCTGATACTGCGTCACAATTTGCAGAACATGAGGACGGAGAGCTTCATTCTGTGGGTGACGGATCTGATCCAGGGAGACCGGATTCAGAAATTTTAAATTTAAGCTTGAGAACCTCCGTGTATTGCTAGGGGAGGTGTTGGCGGCTCTGAATGATTGTGACATTTGTAGGCTGAAGTTATGTAGTCTGGATAAATACTATGCGGTGCCGGTGTGTACTGACGTTTTTCCTATACCTAAAAGGCTTACAGAGATTATTAGCAAGGAGTGGGATAGACCCGGTGTGCCCTTTTCCCCTCCTCCGATATTTAGAAAAATGTTCCCAATAGACGCTACCACACGAGACTTATGGCAGACGGTCCCTAAGGTGGAGGGAGCAGTTTCTACTTTAGCTAAGCGCACCACTATCCCGGTGGAGGATAGTTGTGCTTTCTCAGATCCAATGGATAAAAAATTAGAAGGTTACCTTAAGAAAATGTTTGTTCAACAAGGTTTTATATTACAGCCCCTTGCATGCATTGCGCCCGTCACTGCTGCAGCGGCTTTCTGGTTTGAGTCTCTAGAAGAGGCTATTCGCACAGCACCATTGGATGAGATCATGAACAAGCTTAGAGCACTTAAGCTAGCTAATGCATTTGTTTCGGACGCCGTTGTGCACTTAACCAAACTAACGGCTAAGAACTCCGGTTTTGCCATCCAGGCGCGCAGAGCGCTATGGCTTAAATCCTGGTCAGCAGATGTGACTTCTAAATCTAAATTGCTTAATATTCCTTTCAAAGGGCAAACCTTATTCGGGCCCGGCTTGAAAGAAATTATTGCTGACATTACTGGAGGTAAGGGTCACTCCCTTCCTCAGGATAGGGCCAAACAGTCTAATTTTTGTGCCTTTCGTATTTCAAGGCAGGAGCAGCATCCACTTCCTCCGCTCCAAAACAGGAAGGAACTGCTGTTCGTTACAGACAGGGTTGGAAAAGCAACCAGTCCTGGAACAAGGGCAAGCAGGCCAGAAAGCCTACTTCTGCCCCTAAGACAGCATGAAGGAAGGGCCCCCTATCCGGAAACGGATCTAGTGGGGGGCAGACTCTCTCTCTCTTCGCCCAGGCTTGGGCAAGAGATGTCCAGGATCCCTGGACGTTGGAGATCATATCTCAGGGATACCTTCTGGACTTCAAAGCTTCTCCTCCACAAGGGAGATTTCATCTGTCAAGGTTATCAACAAACCTAATAAAGAAAGAGGCATTTCTGCAATGTGTACAAGACCTCTTAGTAATGGGAGTGATCCACCCAGTTCCGCGAACGGAACAAGGGCAAGGGTTTTACTCAAATCTGTTTGTGGTTCCCAAAAAAGAGGGAACCTTCAGACCAATCTTGGACCTAAAGATCTTAAACAAGTTCCTAAGGGTTCCATCGTTCAAAATGGAAACTATTCGAACCATCCTACCCATGATCCAAGAGGGTCAGTATATGACCACAGTGGACTTGAAGGATGCCTACCTTCACATTCCGATTCACAAAGACCATTATCGGTACCTAAGGTTTTCCTTTCTAGACAGGCATTACCAGTTTGTAGCTCTTCCCTTCGGGTTAGCTACGGCCCGAGAATTTTTACAAAGGTTCTGGGCTCACTTCTGGCGGTACTAAGACCGCGAGGCATAGCGGTGGCTCCGTACCTAGACGACATTCTGATACAAGCGTCAAGTTTTCAAAATGCAAAGTCTCATACAGAGATAGTTCTGGCATTTCTGAGGTCGCATGGGTGGAAAGTGAACGTGGAAAAGAGTTTTCTGTTACCACTCACAAGGGTTCCTTTTCTAGGGACTCTGATAGATTCTGTAGAGATGAAGATTTACCTGACGGAGTCCAGGTTATCAAAGATTCTAAATGCTTGCCGTGTCCTTCATTCCATTCCAAGGCCATCAGTAGCTCAGTGCATGGAAGTAATCGGCTTAATGGTCGCAGCAATGGACATAGTGCCATTTGTGCGCCTGCATCTCAGACCGCTGCAATTATGCATGCTAAGTCAGTGGAATGGGGATTATTCAGATCTGTCCCCTCTACTGAATCTGGACCAGGAGGCCAGAGATTCTCTTCTCTGGTGGTTGTTGCGGGTTCATCTGTCCAAAGGAATGACTTTTTGCAGGCCAGATTGGACAATTGTAACAACAGATGCCAGCCTACTAGGCTGGGGTGCAGTCTGGAACTCCCTGAAGGCTCAGGGATCGTGGACTCAGGAGGAGAAACTCCTCCCAATAAATATTCTGGAATTAAGAGCAATATTCAATGCTCTTCTAGCTTGGCCTCAGTTAGCAACACTGAGGTTCATCAGATTTCAGTCGGACAACATCACGACTGTGGCTTACATCAACCATCAAGGGGGAACCAGGAGTTCCCTAGCGATGTCAGAAGTCTCCAAGATAATTCGCTGGGCAGAGTCTCACTCTTGCCACCTGTCAGCGATCCACATCCCAGGCGTGGAGAACTGGGAGGCGGACTTTCTAAGTCGTCAGACTTTTCATCCGGGGGAGTGGGAACTTCATCCGGAGGTCTTTGCTCAACTGATTCATCGTTGGGGCAAACCAGAACTGGATCTCATGGCGTCTCGCCAGAACGCCAAGCTTCCTTGTTACGGATCCAGATCCAGGGACCCGGGAGCGGTGCTGATAGATGCTCTAGCAGCCCCTTGGGGTTTCAAGATGGCTTATGTGTTTACTCCGTTTCCGTTGCTGCCTCGATTGATTGCCAGGATCAAACAGGAGAGAGCATCAGTGATTTTGATAGCGCCTGCGTGGCCACGCAGGACCTGGTATGCAGACCTAGTGGACATGTCGTCCTGTCCACCATGGTCTCTACCTCTGAGGCAGGACCTTCTAATTCAGGGTCCTTTCAACCATCCAAGCCTAATTTCTCTGAGGCTGACTGCATGGAGATTGAACGCCTGATTCTATCAAAGCGTGGTTTCTCGGAGTCGGTTATTGATACATTAATACAGGCTCAGAAACCAGTTACCAGAAAAATTTACCATAAGATATGGCGTAAATATTTATATTGGTGTGAATCCAAGAGTTACTCATGGAGTAAGGTCAGGATTCCTAGGATATTGTCTTTTCTACAAGAGGGTTTAGAAAAGGGTTTATCTGCTAGTTCGTTGAAGGGACAGATTTCTGCTCTGAGCAGACTTGTTTTTCTTGTAGCGCTTGTGTATGGTATGACCTATAGCTCCTGTCTAAAGCGGGTCCCCAAATGCCCGCGGTGTGCAGTATAGTTTAGAGAAATAGTTAGATAGGAGCGCCAAAGGAGGCAAGGCCAAAAGTTAAGGGAATGGTTGGTTTAATGTAATCAGGATTGGGATTATTCCTGTGTGAAGTTTAGACCATAGAGGTTGTGATAGTCCTATCTAATGTGTTAATAGATTTATTGAATGCGTGAGGTCCAAGCGTATATTTCCTTAGACTGGGGGTTATGGTAACATTCACTAAAAATGCAAGTTTAAATGCAAGTTTAAAATCAAAATTGTATGTATATTACAGTGAAGAATTGCTCGATAAGAACAATGAATGGCACAGAAAATACGTTTTCAAATAAAATAGCAGAGTTTAATATAAGTTACATACGAAAATATGGATCCATAATAATATTAGTATTACCTTAAAAACAATATTTCGGTATAACCCTAAAACATTTTTAATGAGTAAAGTCTATCTGACAAGATCTTCACATATACAAGAAGGGGGGAGCGTGATGTGTTGTCAGGTTATTCTCTGATAAAAACCTGCTTGATGTGTAAGTGTGCAGGAGTTTAAAATTGACAGTGATTAAGACATATGTATGGAAATAGAGTGGGCTTAAATTAGTCAATAAATAGTAAAGCCCTAATGTTGGGAAATTACCCTATAAGTAATATACTTTGAGAAATCAACATATAAGCGATATACTTTGGGAGATCAGTATATAAGCATTGTAATATGTTGTGACAATTATATAACAGCTGTATAACAAATACTAAATGTTCTAATTAAAATAACAGTATAAAAATAGATATAGTGTGGAAAAATAACGTGATCTCTAGATAAAAGTGGTGACAATCCAAATTGGTGGGAAATAGTTCAATCCGTGAGAAAACATAAAATCCAAAGATTATGCAAAGAAAAATGAAATCCACACAAAATCGTATTTCAAAATATATAGTTCCTTCAAAAATGGTGATGTCTCAAAAAATGGAAAAAATATATAGCTAGTGTGTGCACAAACTAGTGAACGTGATCACTGAGAAAACAATGAAGAAAAAATATATAATAACGAAACTTCAAAATATTTTAAAAAGCTTCAGAGAGCTTGTGATTCTCAAAAAATAGTCTACAATCAGCTTCCTGATAGTATAGGTTCCTGAGATGGCTAAGACAATAGTTCAGAAAAAGAGAAAAAAACAAAATTCAAAAAATAAAACAAAAATACAAGAAAGTGCCTGGGGAATCCTCAAAAACTGTAAACAAAATATAACAACATAGTGTGATATTGTTATTAATATTCAATAGTTAAAAGGAATAATGCTCACCATATACTTGTCAACGCGTTTCGGCCTGCAATAGAGGCCTTTCTTAACCCCTTAAGGACCAGCGACGTACCCTGTATGTCGCTGGCCTTTTTTTGGGATTGTTTTATAGCGTGGTCTTGCCACCAGCGTTGAGACTGCTCTATTCCACAAAGCCTGCTGGAGGGAGGGAATTAATAGCGTGTTCTTGCTAGACTTGTGCTTTTATGTCCTGAAAAAACCCTTAACGACCAGTGACATACAGGGTACATTGTGGTCATTAAGGGGTTAAGAAAGGCCTCTTGAGAAAGGCCTCTATTGCAGGCCGAAACACGTTGACAAGTATATGGTGAGCATTATTCCTTTTAACTATTGAATATTAATAACAATATCACACTATGTTGTTATCTTTTGTTTACAGGTTTTGAGGATTCCCCAGGCACTTTCTTCTATTTTTGTTTTATTTTTTGAATTTTGTTTTTTTCTCTTTTTCTGAACTATTGTCTTAGCCATCTCAGGAACCTATACTATCAGGAAGCTGATTGTAGACTATTTCTTCTGTTAAGTGTGATCAGTCCACGGGTCATCATTACTTCTGGGATATTACTCCTCCCCAACAGGAAGTGCAAGAGGATTCACCCAGCAGAGCTGCATATAGCTCCTCCCCTCTACGTCACTCCCAGTCATTCTCTTGCACCCAACGACTAGATAGGATGTGTGAGAGGACTATGGTGATTATACTTAGTTTTATATCTTCAATCAAAAGTTTGTTATTTTAAAATAGCACCGGAGTGTGTTATTATCTCTCTGGCAGAGTTTGAAGAAGAATCTACCAGAGTTTTTGTTATGATTTTAGCCGGAGTAGTTAAGATCATATTGCTGTTTCTCGGCCATCTGAGGAGAGGTAAACTTCAGATCAGGGGACAGCGGGCAGATGAATCTGCATAGAGGTATGTAGCAGTTTTTATTTTCTGACAATGGAATTGATGAGAAAATCCTGCCATACCGATATAATGTCATGTATGTATACTTTACACTTCAGTATTCTGGGGAATGGTACTTCACTAGAATTACACTGTAAGAAATACATAAAGCTGTTTAATAACTAGAGATTATGTTTAACGTTTTTGCTGGAATGTAAAATCGTTCTCATTTGCTGAGGTACTGAGTGAATAAATGTTTGGGCACTATTTTTCCACTTGGCAGTTGCTTAATCTGTTTTCTGACAGTTTCTGTTCTCCCTCACTGCTGTGTGTGAGGGGGAGGGGCCGTTTTTTGGCGCTTTTACTATGCATCAAATATTTCAGTCAGCAACTCATTGTATTCCCTGCATGATCCGGTTCATCTCTACAGAGCTCAGGGGTCTTCAAAACTTATTTTGAGGGAGGTAATTTCTCTCAGCAGAGCTGTGAGAATTATAGTTTGACTGAGATAAAAAACGTTTATTCTGTAATTTGTTTCCTGCTTTCAGAATTTGTTATCTTTGCTAATGGGATTAAACCTTTGCTAAAGTTGTGTTGTTTACAAGGATTGAGGCTATAACTGTTTCAATTTATTAATTTTCAACTGTCATAGATCTTCTGTGCTTCTTAAAGGCACAGTACGTTTTAATATTATTCTAATTGAATTGTATTTCCAAGTTGCAAGTTTATTTGCTAGTGTGTTAAACATGTCTGATTCAGAGGATGATACCTGTGTCATTTGTTGCAATGCCAAAGTGGAGCCCAATAGAAATTTATGTACTAACTGTATTGATGCTACTTTAAATAAAAATCAATCTGTACAAATTGAACAAATTTCACCAAACAACGAGGGGAGAGTTATGCCGACTAACTCGCCTCACGTGTCAGTACCTACATCTCCCGCTCAGAGGGAGGTGCGTGATATTGTAGCGCCGAGTACATCTGGGCGGCCATTACAAATCACATTACAGGATATGGCTACTGTTATGACTGAGGTTTTGGCTAAATTACCAGAACTAAGAGGTAAGCGTGATCACTCTGGGGTGAGAACAGAGTGCGCTGATAATATTAGGGCCATGTCAGACACTGCGTCACAGGTGGCAGAACATGAGGACGGAGAACTTCATTCTGTGGGTGACGGTTCTGATCCAAACAGACTGGATTCAGATATTTCAAATTTTAAATTTAAACTGGAAAACCTCCGTGTATTACTAGGGGAGGTGTTAGCGGCTCTGAATGATTGTAACACAGTTGCAATACCAGAGAAAATGTGTAGGTTGGATAAATATTTTGCGGTACCGACGAGTACTGAGGTTTTTCCTATACCTAAGAGACTTACTGAAATTGTTACTAAGGAGTGGGATAGACCCGGTGTGCCATTCTCACCCCCTCCGATATTTAGAAAAATGTTTCCAATAGACGCCACCACAAGGGACTTATGGCAAACGGTCCCTAAGGTGGAGGGAGCAGTTTCTACCTTAGCTAAGCGTACCACTATCCCGGTGGAGGATAGCTGTGCTTTTTCAAATCCAATGGATAAAAAGTTAGAGGGTTACCTTAAGAAAATGTTTGTTCAACAAGGTTTTATATTGCAACCCCTTGCATGCATTGCGCCGATCACGGCTGCAGCGGCATTCTGGATTGAGTCTCTGGAAGAGAACATTGGTTCAGCTACTCTGGACGACATTATGGACAGGCTTAGAGTCCTTAAACTAGCTAATTCATTCATTTCGGAGGCCGTAGTACATCTTATTAAACTTACGGCGAAGAATTCAGGATTCGCCATTCAGGCACGCAGGGCGCTGTGGCTAAAATCCTGGTCAGCTGATGTTACTTCTAAGTCTAAATTGCTTAATATACCTTTCAAAGGGCAGACCTTATTCGGGCCCGGGTTGAAAGAGATTATCGCTGACATTACAGGAGGTAAAGGCCATGCCCTGCCTCAGGACAAAGCCAAAGCCAAGACTAGACAGTCTAATTTTCGTTCCTTTCGTAATTTCAAAGCAGGAGCAGCATCAACTTCCTCTGCACCAAAACAGGAAGGAGCTGTTGCTCGCTACAGACAAGGCTGGAAACCTAACCAGTCCTGGAACAAGGGCAAGCAGACTAGGAAACCTGCTGCTGCCCCTAAAACAGCATGAATTGAGGGCCCCCGATCCGGGATCGGATCTAGTGGGGGGCAGACTTTCTCTCTTCGCCCAGGCTTGGGCAAGAGATGTTCAGGATCCCTGGGCGCTAGAGATATCTCAGGGATACCTTCTGGACTTCAAATACTCTCCTCCAAGAGAGAGATTTCATCTGTCAAGATTGTCAACAATCCAGACAAAGAAAGAGGCGTTTCTACGCTGCGTACAAGAGCTCTTGTTAATGGGAGTAATCCATCCAGTTCCACGATCAGAACAGGGACAGGGGTTTTACTCAAATCTGTTTGTGGTTCCCAAAAAAGAGGGAACTTTCAGACCAATCCTGGACTTAAAGATCCTAAACAAATTCCTAAGAGTTCCATCGTTCAAGATGGAGACTATTTGGACAATTTTACCTATGATCCAAGAAGGTCAGTACATGACCACTGTAGATTTAAAAGATGCTTACCTTCACATACCGATTCACAAAGATCATTATCGGTACCTAAGGTTTGCCTTCCTAGACAGGCATTACCAGTTTGTGGCTCTTCCATTCGGATTGGCTACAGCTCCAAGAATCTTCACAAAGGTTCTGGGTGCTCTTCTGGCGGTACTAAGACCGCGGGGAATCTCGGTAGCTCCATACCTAGACGACATTCTGATACAAGCTTCAAGCTTTCAAACTGCCAAGTCTCATACAGAGTTAGTGCTGGCATTTCTAAGGTCACATGGATGGAAGGTGAACGAAAAGAAAAGTTCACTCGTTCCACTCACAAGAGTTCCCTTCCTGGGGACTCTTATAGATTCTGTAGAAATGAAGATTTACCTGACAGAGGACAGGCTAACAAGACTTCAAAGTGCTTGCCGCACCCTTCATTCCATTCAACACCCGTCAGTGGCTCAATGCATGGAGGTAATCGGCTTAATGGTAGCGGCAATGGACATAGTACCCTTTGCACGCTTACACCTCAGACCACTGCAACTGTGCATGCTAAGTCAGTGGAATGGGGATTACTCAGACTTATCCCCTTCTCTGAATCTGGATCAAGAGACCAGAAATTCTCTTCTATGGTGGCTTTCTCGGCCACATCTGTCCAGGGGGATGCCATTCAGCAGACCAGACTGGACAATTGTAACAACAGACGCCAGCCTTCTAGGTTGGGGTGCCGTCTGGAATTCTCTGAAGGCTCAGGGACAATGGAGTCAGGAGGAGAGTCTCCTGCCAATAAACATTCTGGAATTGAGAGCAGTTCTCAATGCCCTCCTGGCTTGGCCCCAGTTGACAACTCGGGGGTTCATCAGGTTTCAGTCGGACAACATCACGACTGTAGCTTACATCAACCATCAGGGAGGGACAAGAAGCTCCCTAGCTATGATGGAAGTATCAAAGATAATTCGCTGGGCAGAGTCTCACTCTTGCCACCTGTCAGCAATCCACATCCCGGGAGTGGAGAACTGGGAGGCGGATTTCTTAAGTCGTCAGACTTTTCATCCGGGGGAGTGGGAACTTCATCCGGAGGTCTTTGCCCAAATACTTCGACGTTGGGGCAAACCAGAGATAGATCTCATGGCGTCTCGACAGAACGCCAAGCTTCCTCGTTACGGGTCCAGATCCAGGGATCCAGGAGCAGTCCTGATAGATGCTCTGACAGCACCTTGGGACTTCAGGATGGCTTACGTGTTTCCACCCTTCCCGTTGCTTCCTCGATTGATTGCCAGAATCAAACAAGAGAGAGCATCAGTGATTCTAATAGCACCTGCGTGGCCACGCAGGACTTGGTATGCAGACCTGGTGGACATGTCATCCTGTCCACCTTGGTCTCTACCTCTGAATCAGGACCTTCTGATACAGGGTCCCTTCAAACATCAAAATCTAACTTCTCTGAAGCTGACTGCTTGGAAATTGAACGCTTGATTTTATCAAGACGTGGGTTTTCTGAGTCAGTTATTGATACCTTAATACAGGCTAGGAAACCTGTTACCAGAAAGATTTACCATAAGATATGGCGTAAATACCTATATTGGTGTGAATCCAAAGGTTACTCTTGGAGTAAGGTTAGGATTCCTAGGATATTGTCTTTTCTACAAGAAGGTTTAGAAAAGGGTTTATCTGCTAGTTCTTTAAAGGGACAGATCTCAGCTCTGTCCATTCTGTTACACAAACGTCTGTCAGAAGTTCCTGACGTCCAGGCTTTTTGTCAGGCTTTGGCCAGGATTAAGCCTGTGTTTAAAACTGTTGCTCCACCATGGAGCTTAAACCTTGTTCTTAATGTTTTACAGGGCGTTCCGTTTGAACCCCTTCATTCCATTGATATAAAGTTGTTATCTTGGAAAGTTCTATTTTTAATGGCTATTTCCTCGGCTCGAAGAGTCTCTGAATTATCAGCCTTACATTGTGATTCTCCTTATTTGATTTTTCATTCGGATAAGGTAGTCCTGCGTACTAAACCTGGGTTCTTACCTAAGGTAGTTACTAACAGGAATATCAATCAAGAGATTGTTGTTCCTTCTTTATGCCCAAATCCTTCTTCAAAGAAGGAACGTCTACTGCACAACCTGGATGTAGTCCGTGCTCTAAAATTTTACTTACAGGCAACTAAGGAATTTCGACAAACGTCTTCTCTGTTTGTCATTTACTCTGGGCAGAGGAGAGGTCAAAAAGCTTCCGCTACCTCTCTTTCTTTTTGGCTTCGTAGCATAATTCGTTTAGCTTATGAGACTGCTGGACAGCAGCCTCCTGAAAGAATTACAGCTCATTCTACTAGAGCTGTGGCTTCCACTTGGGCCTTCAAGAATGAGGCCTCTGTTGAACAGATTTGCAAGGCTGCAACTTGGTCTTCGCTTCATACTTTTTCCAAATTTTACAAATTTGACACTTTTGCTTCATCGGAGGCTATTTTTGGGAGAAAGGTTCTTCAGGCAGTGGTTCCTTCTGTATAAAGAGCCTGCCTATCCCTCCCGTCATCCGTGTACTTTTGCTTTGGTATTGGTATCCCAGAAGTAATGATGACCCGTGGACTGATCACACTTAACAGAAGAAAACATAATTTATGCTTACCTGATAAATTCCTTTCTTCTGTAGTGTGATCAGTCCACGTCCCGCCCTGTTTTTAAGGCAGGTAAATATTTTTTAATTTATACTCCAGTCACCACTTCACCCTTGGCTTTTCCTTTCTCGTTGGTCCTTGGTCGAATGACTGGGAGTGACGTAGAGGGGAGGAGCTATATGCAGCTCTGCTGGGTGAATCCTCTTGCACTTCCTGTTGGGGAGGAGTAATATCCCAGAAGTAATGATGACCCGTGGACTGATCACACTACAGAAGAAAGGAATTTATCAGGTAAGCATAAATTATGTTTTTTTGAGAATCACAAGCTCTCTGAAGCTTTTTAAAATATTTTGAAGTTTCGTTATTATATATTTTTTCTTCATTGTTTTCTCAGTGATCACGTTCACTAGTTTGTGCACACACTAGCTATATATTTTTTCCATTTTTTGAGACATCACCATTTTTGAAGGAACTATATATTTTGAAATACGATTTTGTGTGGATTTCATTTTTCTTTGCATAATCTTTGGATTTTATGTTTTCTCACGGATTGAACTATTTCCCACCAATTTGGATTGTCACCACTTTTATCTAGAGATCACGTTATTTTTCCACACTATATCTATTTTTATACTGTTATTTTAATTAGAACATTTAGTATTTGTTATACAGCTGTTATATAATTGTCACAACATATTACAATGCTTATATACTGATCTCCCAAAGTATATCGCTTATATGTTGATTTCTCAAAGTATATTACTTATAGGGTAATTTCCCAACATTAGGGCTTTACTATTTATTGACTAATTTAAGCCCACTCTATTTCCATACATATGTCTTAATCACTGTCAATTTTAAACTCCTGCACACTTACACATCAAGCAGGTTTTTATCAGAGAATAACCTGACAACACATCACGCTCCCCCCTTCTTGTATATGTGAAGATCTTGTCAGATAGACTTTACTCATTAAAAATGTTTTAGGGTTATACCGAAATATTGTTTTTAAGGTAATACTAATATTATTATGGATCCATATTTTCGTATGTAACTTATATTAAACTCTGCTATTTTATTTGAAAACGTATTTTCTGTGCCATTCATTGTTCTTATCGAGCAATTCTTCACTGTAATATACATACAATTTCTCCAACATAGGTGTGTCCGGTCCACGGCGTCATCCTTACTTGTGGGATATTCTCTTCCCCAACAGGAAATGGCAAAGAGCCCAGCAAAGCTGGTCACATGATCCCTCCTAGGCTCCGCCTACCCCAGTCATTCTCTTTGCCGTTGTACAGGCAACATCTCCACGGAGATGGCTTAGAGTTTTTTAGTGTTTAACTGTAACCAGAAAAATTACCACATAATTTGGTATATCTGTTGGTGTGAATCTGCAGGATTCCCTTGGGACAAGGTTAAGATTCCTAAGAGTCTATCCTTCCTTCGAGAAGGATTGGAAAAAGGATTATCTGCAAGTTCCTTGATGGGACAGATTTCTGCCTTGTCTGTGTTACTTCACAAAAAGCTGGCAGCTGTGCCAGATGTTCTAGCCTTTGTTCAGGCTCTGGTTAGAATCAAGCCTGTTTACAAAATTTTGACTCCTCCTTGGAGTCTCAACCTAGTTCTTTCAGTTCTTCAGGGGGTTCCGTTTGAACCCTTACATTCCGTTGATATTAAGTTATTATCTTGGAAAGTTTTGTTTTTGGTTGCAATTTCTTCTGCTAGAAGAGTTTCAGAATTATCTGCTCTGCAGTGTTCTTCTCCTTATCTGGTGTTCCATGCAGATAAGGTGGTTTTGCGTACTAAACCTGGTTTTCTTCCAAAAGTTGTTTCTAACAAAAACATTAACCAGGAGATAGTTGTGCCTTCTTTGTGTCCTAATCCAGTTTCAAAGAAGGAACGTTTGTTGCACAACTTGGATGTAGTTCGTGCTCTCAAATTTTACTTAGCAGCTACTAAGGATTTCAGACAAACTTTGTCTTTGTTTGTTGTTTATTCTGGTAAACGGAGAGGTCAAAAAGCAACTTCTACCTCTCTCTCCTTCTGGATTAAAAGCATTATCCGATTGGCTTATGAGACTGCCGGACGGCAGCCTCCTGAAAGAATCACAGCTCACTCCACTAGGGCTGTGGCTTCCACATGGGCCTTCAAGAACGAGGCTTCTGTTGATCAGATATGTAAGGCAGCGACTTGGTCTTCACTGCACACTTTTTCTAAATTTTACAAATTTGATACTTTTGCTTCTTCTGAGGCTATTTTTGGGAGAAAGGTTTTGCAAGCCGTGGTGCCTTCCATTTAGGTGACCTGATTTGCTCCCTCCCTTCATCCGTGTCCTAAAGCTTTGGTATTGGTTCCCACAAGTAAGGATGACGCCGTGGACCGGACACACCTATGTTGGAGAAAACAGAATTTATGTTTACCTGATAAATTACTTTCTCCAACGGTGTGTCCGGTCCACGGCCCGCCCTGGTTTTTTTAATCAGGTCTGATAATTTATTTTCTTTAACTACAGTCACCACGGTAACATATGGTTTCTCCTATGCAAATATTCCTCCTTAACGTCGGTCGAATGACTGGGGTAGGCGGAGCCTAGGAGGGATCATGTGACCAGCTTTGCTGGGCTCTTTGCCATTTCCTGTTGGGGAAGAGAATATCCCACAAGTAAGGATGACGCCGTGGACCGGACACACCGTTGGAGAAAGTAATTTATCAGGTAAACATAAATTCTGTTTTTGATTTTAAACTTGCATTTAAACTTGCATTTTTAGTGAATGTTACCATAACCCCCAGTCTAAGGAAATATACGCTTGGACCTCACGCATTCAATAAATCTATTAACACATTAGATAGGACTATCACAACCTCTATGGTCTAAACTTCACACAGGAATAATCCCAATCCTGATTACATTAAACCAACCATTCCCTTAACTTTTGGCCTTGCCTCCTTTGGCGCTCCTATCTAACTATTTCTCTAAACAGATTTCTGCTCTGTCTATTCTTTTACACAAACGCCTGGCAGAAGTTCCAGACGTTCAGGCTTTAGCTAGGATTAAGCCTGTGTTTAAGACTGTTGCTCCGCCGTGGAGCTTAAACTTAGTTCTTAAAGTTCTTCAAGGTGTTCCGTTTGAACCCCTTCATTCCATTGATATTAAGCTGTTA
This sequence comes from Bombina bombina, assembly GCF_027579735.1. NCBI lineage: Eukaryota > Metazoa > Chordata > Amphibia > Anura > Bombinatoridae > Bombina > Bombina bombina. Next base: position 199,993,087 of record NC_069501.1, on the reverse strand, counting down.
TCTTGGAAAGTTCTATTTTTGATGGCTATTTCCTCGGCTCGAAGAGTCTCTGAGTTATCTGCCTTACATTGTGATTCTCCTTATCTCATTTTTCATTCAGACAAGGTAGTTCTGAGTACTAAACCTGGGTTTTTACCTAAGGTAGTTTCTAACAGGAATATCAATCAAGAGATTGTTGTTCCATCATTATGTCCTAATCCTTCTTCAAAGAAGGAACGTCTTTTGCATAATCTGGATGTAGTCCGTGCCCTGAAGTTCTACTTACAGGCAACTAAAGATTTTCGGCAAACTTCTTCTCTGTTTGTCGTTTATTCTGGACAGAGGAGAGGTCAAAGGGCTTCGGCCACCTCTCTCTCTTTTTGGCTTCGTAGCATAATTCGTTTAGCCTATGAGACTGCTGGACAGCAGCCCCCTGCTAGAGCTGTGGCTTCCACCTGGGCCTTTAAGAATGAGGCCTCTGTTGAACAGATTTGCAAGGCTGCAACTTGGTCTTCACTTCATACCTTTTCAAAATTTTACAAATTTGACACTTTTGCTTCTTCGGAGGCTGTTTTTGGGAGAGGTTCTACAGGCAGTGGTTCCTTCTGTTTAATGTTCCTGCCTTGTCCCTCCCATCATCCGTGTACTTTAGCTTTGGTATTGGTATCCCATTAGTAATGGATGACCCGTGGACTGAACACACTTAACAAGAGAAAACATAATTTATGCTTACCTGATAAATTTGTTTCTCTTGTAGTGTGTTCAGTCCACGGCCCGCCCTGTCTTTTTGAGGCAGTTCTAAATTTAAATTAAAACTCCAGTCACCACTGCACCCTATAGTTTCTCCTTTCTCGTCTTGTTTCGGTCGAATGACTGGATATGACATGTGAGGGGAGGAGCTATATAGCAGCTCTGCTTGGGTGATCCTCTTGCAACTTCCTGTTGGGAAGGAGAATATATCCCATAAGTAATGGATGACCCGTGGACTGAACACACTACAAGAGAAACAAATTTATCAGGTAAGCATAAATTATGTTTTTTAATTGTTGGAAATTGTATCAATACATCACTCTACAGAATGATACTCACAAAAGTGGCGCACTATGTGGCAGTGCAAGTCAGGCAGGCTGGATAGATCAGAGCACACCAGCTGGGTCACTCCAATTCGTGGATATACTAATGGTTGCTGCAAAGTAAGATACAGAGAGGGAGGGGGAAGGGTACTCCAATAGTGCATGAAATCACTACAAAATAGAGAAAATTACCAAAAACCCTCCAGAGAATATACTCACAAAAGTGGCGCACTATAATGCAGTGCAAGACAGACCAGCTGGGTTTAGACATAATAATCGATTATGAAAATAGTTGTCAACGAATCTCATAATCGATGAATCGGTTTGCAATTAGTTGGTCTGTGCACAACACCAGCTGCTTCACTCCAATGAACTCTTGCATATGGGTATTGTGTTTTATGGTTATGTCCTTAGCCTAAAGGACGTCTACTTTTCACTTTTTCAGGACAGTATACGTTTACAACTACCCCTTGCTTACGTGCAACCCAGATATAATAGTCATCATTTGGATTGTTTATATTAAATCTGGTGATTTGGAACTATGCTTTTCATGATATAGTGCCAAGCTTGTTGTTTACACCTTGCCCCTAGATTGATGGGAGTTATTTAAATTGATGTGCACTATTATCTGTTTGCACAATTATTAGCGTATTGCTTGCTATTGCTGATTATATGTACTGTATAAATAAATGTGTAAGGCTTTGTGCTGTTAATGATATACAGTCCTTAGCGCTTTTGATCTTGTTTTTTTTTATATTTTTAATAAATTGTGATATGTACCAGATTCAACCTCAATAATTCGTTATTTTTAGAGCGGACTAGATATTTCCCCTAACCTTATAGCTGGTTATTTACCATTGCATATAGATATTCAAGATATTTTTATGTTATAATGAAGTCAAGGGTTACTTTATTAAGAGGTCCCTTGCCAAGGTAGAAAACACTTAGCATTGGTGAAGAGCTAACAAAGATAAATATCCCACTTTGGTGAAATTGGCAAAACCCTACTTATACACCTCAACAGCCTTTTCTCTGCTGCAGGAAATATAGCTGCAAACAGAGAACCAGCCTTAGCCAGAAGCATGTGGACATGTTGAGATTTTTGCATTTCAATGCAAAGTTTCTGAAATAGTGAATAACAGAATGTTATTAACAGTGATAGTCTAACTCTTTCTAGTTCTACCTCTTTTCAAACAGTTTGTGGTTTTGTTTAATTATAAAACTGTGCTCTGTTGCTTAAAAATTGAAGAAACAGTTGTGTTAATGTAAAGTTTTAGTCTGAAGTTTATATTTGTAACACTCATTATGTGGATTTTATTTAAAATATAGAAAACTATTATTGATTCTCTTTTTATCCGATTAGTCGATTAATCGAAAAAATAATCGGCGGATTAATCGATTATGAAAATAATCGTTAGTTGCAGCCCCAGCTGGGTTAATATGAGCCCACCAGCTAGCTCACTCAGGCAAACGGGTACCAGATCCACAGTTAGGATAAAAGTAAAAAAATACACAGTCTTAGATAAAAAACAAAATAACGTCTATGCATAGAGGACTATTTATTGGGGGGAAAAAAGTATTTTAAAACTTGAATATAATTTACAACGCGTTTCAAAGTGCTTATGGCAATCTTTCCTCAGGCAGATTCACTGAACTGAATAATTAGTAGGGGAGTCCACATACTTTTGGACATATAGTGTACATAAAAAATTACTTTAGTGTCCCGGTGGTTTAGGGCTCCAGCATGGCCCCGGCATCCCGGAAGTGAGATCACTTGAAAAGATAATCTCAGGCTCTTTCAAGCGGTTTGTGTTTTGGTGGGCTTTAAGTTAAAAAAAAAAAAAATTAATCACATACTTGTTTTAATGCACCAACATATAAATACCTCTCTAACAATTCATCGAAAAAGGCACAGAGACCCCTTGTTTTAAAGCCCCTCCTAAAAATAAAGCCCCTTTATCAATTTTTATAGCTAGGTGATCCCTGTAGTAATAGTGATCACCTGGTGTGAATGATTTTGCATATAGGCTCATGGGAGCCGCTTTGTAGAGAATAAAGATGCATAACTATTTAAAAAAAAAACTTATTTATATGTGGATAACCCTCTTCTTTTTACTATAAAGTTTAGGGTAAAAAACACACACTATTGTTTTATCCCAAAGCAGAACACTGTGCAATCTCATTGCAGAAACTGTATGGTGTCTGCAGAAAGACCGGCCGTGACAGTTAAAGGGACATGAAACCCCAAAATTTTCTTTCATGATTCAGATAGAACATACAATTTTAAACAACGTTCTAATTTACTTCTATTTTCTAATTTGTTTCATTCTCTTGTTATCATTTCTTGAAGGAGCAGCAATGCACTAATGGTTTCTAACTGAACACATGGGTGAGCTAATCGCATATATATAGCCTCCAATCAACAGCTCGCAGCTAGGTTATCTGCTGCTCTTGAGCTTGCCAAGATAAACCTTTCAGCAAAGGATAACTAGAGAAGAAAGCAAATTAAATAATAGAAGTAAATTGGAAAGTTGTTTAAAATTGTATTCTCTATCTGAATCATGAAAGAAAAAATTTAATGTCTCTCTTTTATATAACATTTTTTTTTTAAAAAAATGCCTCAACTTTGAGTGCTAAGCAATTTGCCACCTGGGTGCTAAGCTGTATTTGAGGATTTTGTTTTTTAAAATATATATTTTTAACTTTTTTTTTCATATCCCCAAGACTTATACAGTTGGAAAGGTTAGGCGATTACCTTTCCAACGTTTAAGCTTGGGGGTCTGTAGCTGCTTAGATGCCTGAGATACAGCTCTGATGAAGCTCATGCGCGAAACGCGTTAGGAGCTTACCTTGTACCCATCATGGAAGCCTGCTCCTGAATAAACTTTGTACATTCACTAAAAGACTCAGCGCTCTTTTTTCCTTGTTCTAAGCAGCATACCCCCATTTCCCTATACTGTCCATTGTAATTTTTCAATAAAGTTGCGCAGTGACGTCACCACGCAAAACGTAAAGCCCCGGCTATGCCTGTCACTATACAGGCCCGATCGCTGGGGTGGGAGTCGACGGGAGCCCCCAGATTGCCCTCAAGGTTGGTGAGTGCTAGCGACGGCTCTGAGCCGTCGTCAGCACCTGACTGGGAAAATTTGCGAGGGCTCAGAGCCGTCGTTAGCACTCAAAGGATTAATTTCTCCCTGCAGGTGTCACTGTTCCGTTTTATCTCAGTGTAAATATTTACTAAGTTCCTCTCTTTTCAATTTCCTCTCACTTTCTGAACTCCAGTGCGGTACAGGGTAACCACATTGCAGAAAAGGTAAGCCAGGGCTTAACAAATTTATTCCAGGAGCCAACCAATATACTTGGGAGCCAGATTTCTTTTTAAATGTGTGTGTGTGTGTGTGTGTGTATATATGTGTGTGTATATATATATATATATATTCCATGTAGAAAACAAGGTAACAGCACCACAGTACAAAAAAATCTTCTTTTATAGGTGAAAAATCTTTATTTGCGGTATAGCAACCATTAAAAAGCGACGTTTCAGACCTACATGGTCCTTAATCATGCATAAGTTAAAAGCAAACAAACAGACTTTAAAAAGGGTATCTGAACCAATCAGGCTTCAACTCTCAATGTTTATTGATTTAACCCATACCTATCCAGGATTATAAATTTCATCAACACAGTGACCTCTAGTGGTACCAGAATATATTCCATCATTTAAAACCATTATAAAAACAAATACAAATCATAATCTCTATTCAGACCATATGGATGTAGTGTATTTAGGCGTTTAATCCACCATACTTCTTTCTGTTTTAATTTTAATTCCCTCTTACCCCCTCTTCTGTGGTGGGGGATATGGTCAATTACTTGAAAGCGAAGCTGACTTACTGTATGACCCATATTGGTAAAATGTGCAGATACTGGAAGTGACATGTCCTTTGATTTAATAGATGCTTTGTGTTGACCAAACCTATCCCTGGCGGCTTGGGTGGTCTCGCCAATATAGCAAAGGCCACATGGGCATTTAAGTAGGTAAATTGCATAGTTGGTTTGGCATGTATATAGCCCATTAATTGTGTATTGCTGTCTTTTGTCATTTTGTGCTAAAAATGTCCCTTTTATGACTGAATTACATTGAGCACAATGTAGACAGGGGTAACAGCCTTTATTTGGAGTAGTCAAATAATTTATGTCAGAGGTTTTGGTTGTACCTACATCAGCTTTTACTATGTGGTAAAAGCTGATGTAGGTACAACCAAAACCTCTGACATAAATTGTGCTCAATGTAATTCAGTCATAAAAGGGAAATTTTTAGCACAAAATTAGGTTTTTCACCTATAAAAGATTTTTTTTTGTACTGTGGTGCTGTTACCTTGTTTTCTACTGTATATGCTGGAGTTTGGCTGATACTCCTTGGTAACGAGCACACAGGTTGGAGAGAAATTTTACAAAACCTATGGTGCTGGACTCAACTCACTTACCTTTTATTTATTTATATATATATATATATATATATATATATATATATATATATATATATATATATATATATATATATATAATCTCAAAATAACAAGGAGTATTGCATTGAGCAATGATACTTTTTTTTATTGGACTAACTATACATTTATAAGATGACATGCTTGTATAGTTGGTGCAATACAAAAGTATCATTGCTCAATGCAATACTCCTTGTTATTTAGATATCTAAATCCCTGGACTAACACGGCTTCTCCAATCAACATATATGTGTGTGTGTATATGTGTATATATGTATGTATGTTGGAGTACTCTTGTGGTTGTTCCTCAAGGGTTATTTGTTTGGTTCCGGCTCCAGGTTCCGAGTGTCCGGTTTCTTTAACCTAGTCCTAGTCTTCGACTGGGCTTTTTGGTTACTCTGTTTTCCAGATCTCATAGACGTTGGATCTGGCCGGTTGAGTAGCAGGTTGGGTTTCCCGATCCTGGGAAAATCTCCTTGTTCCTATTGGTGGCTTCTTTTTTTCCTTTTTCTTCCTTCCGGAGAAATGGGAATTTCTCTGCTGAGTTGGCTGTAGTGGCAGGAGGCTTTCCTTAGCTGCCTAGCAAGCGGATTTGCAGTTTGAAGACCAGTTGCAGCTTTTTGCGCCTTGCATGTGGGTCTCCGATTTTCTTCTATTGGGAGAATCTGATCTACTGCATTGATTCTGTTGGCTACTCCAGAGGTCGTTTTCCTCCTCTGATCCCAGAGTTCAGTGGGGTTTGCCTCCCTGCTTTGCGTGTAGGACGTCATGAGTTTGTGTCCACCTGGTAGGTTGGATTTTCATGTTGCATACCATTCTGATAGTTGTTAGTCGAAGGTCTCTCTTGACTGAGGGTTCCTTCCCCTCCGATTCTGAAGGAAATGTGGATAGGTATTTTGGAACCCGAGCTAGTCTCTCTGGGGGTTCGTGCCTCTTCCTCTTTCCTTTTCCGGGGGATCTCGTGGCTGGAGTTTCTGTTGAGTATCGACCGCGTATCATGAGGGGCTACTGAGCGCTCCTTCCTTACGTTGGAGGCCTCGCGGTGGTACCTTCTCTCTGCGAGTTGCTGGCTTTTTCATTCTTGGTCAGTGTGCTGTCCTCCCTTCCCTCTGTTCTGATAAGGGGGGAGTTGATCTGCAATGTTTTTCAGAGTTTTTTTTTTTTTCTCTCCCTGGATGATTCTTGTACGAATTACCTTATCCACCTTGGTGTCCAGTTTTTGTAGGCTTGACGCTTAGTTGGACCGCCTATCAGATGGAATCCTGCGGCTTTTGACTGGGGCGTAAACTGATATTCCTATCTGTTTTGTCTGTTCTACTCCCGGGGTTTTTCTTGACCCTCGGGTGTTGAGTTTCTTAGGGCTGGATAGCGCTCTGTGGTAAGGTAGAGAGTTCTACTTTTTGCCCTTTTAGGACTTCGGTTCTGGTTAGGACTTTACATTGGTTCCTTGGGATCCATGTAGGAGGTGGTCTGGAACTTTCCTTCTGTTGCTCTCCTCTGTCGGTAGAGTATTTTTCTGCGCAAATTTTGTCCTCATACAGCCTTGTAGTTTGCTCCTTTTGAGTTATGGGCTTCTTCGTTGGTTTGCCCCTGATTTTGTGGGGGTTTGTTTTTGTGGTCTTTTCAGACTTCCTTATCTGATCTTCCTTCTTCTGGAATATTGTGAGGGGAATTTTGGTGTCCCCCCTTCCTATTGGCCAGGAAAAGGTTTTTCATTGCAGGCTTAGAGTCGGAGGGATTTTTTCTCTCCTCAGAGGTTTTGTGCTCAGTGGAGTCTAGGGATCTGAGTGGTCTCTAGCAAGGCTCTTTATGGTTCAAACTGATGGGCAGTTACTGGTTCCTCTTCATTTGTGTGTGTTCTGTGTCTGTAGACGCAGTTTTTTTTATCGGGAGTTTGGGTTATATCAGGCTATAGTGCCCTCAGACTGGGCTGCCTTTTTGTTCCCGCCCGTTTTTTGCATTTGTTGTCCTCTAAAGCTTGGGTATTGTTATCCCAAAAGTAATGAATGCAGATGTGGACTCTCGCTGTTTAAGAAGAAAAACTTAAATTATGCTTACCAGATAATTTTCTTCTGACGGGGAGAGTCCACAGCTACCCGCCCGTGTTGTTTTCATGGGGCGGCCTTACATTTTTGTTCTTCTGGCACCTTCTTTTCACCTTGATATTTCTCCTACTGTTCCTTGTTCCCTTGGCAGAATGACTGGGGGATGAGGGAAGTGGGGGAAGTATTTAAGCCTTTGGCTGGGGTGTCTTTGCCTCTTCCTGGTGGCCAGATTCTGTATTTTCCAAAAGTAATGAATGCAGCTGTGAACTCTCCCCGTCAGAAGAAAAGAAAATGATCTGGTAAGCATAATTTAAGTTTTTCACACTGTTTGTTGCAGGTTTCTTACACCTCATGATATATACATAAAATAATGGCATAGTTTGAATCTGCTAGGTCTCCTTAGAAAAGGGATATATAATGTGCCGGTTTCTCACTGAAAAATGACCTACAGTAGTGCATTACTATGAGCAGCTTCTAAAATCTGCAAAACATTTCAGCACAGGGGTATAAATGGCTCAGCAGGTAAAGGGTTAAAGGGACATTAAACAGTTTGAGATGGTATTATAAACTGTGTATATATAAACTTGGGGTGGATGCCAGAGGATACATCCCCCTTCAACCCCCCAGACGGGGGCAAAAAAAAAAATATACAGTAGATGGGGCTTTACCCACACCCACTTGGGTAATGTCTGTTTTACCTGGGTAACCCTATGATTACCCAGATTTCTTACTTAAAGGGCCACTAAACCCTAAATTTTTCTTTCATGATTCAGATAGAGAATACAATTTTAAACAACATTCCAATTTACTTCTATTATCTAATTTGCTGCAATCTTTAGGTATCCTTTGTTAAAGAAATAGCAATGCACATTGGTGAGCCAATCGCATGAGGCATCTATGTGCAGCCACCAATCAGAAGCTACTGAGCATATCTAGATATGCTTTTCAGGATAGAATATCAAGAGAATGAAGCAAATTAGATAATAGAAGTAAATTAGAAAGTTGTTTAAAATGGTATTTGCTATCTGAATCATGAAAGAAAAAAATTGGGTTTAATGTCCCTTTAAAGGGACAGTAAACTTTAAAAATAATGTTATATAATTCTGCACATAGTGCAGAATTATATAACATTATATTAGCGCAACCTTTATAAAACAAAATTTCCCCTTTGAATTTAAAAAAAAAAACCTGCTGTTTTACAGACCCGCTCTCTGTGATCTGCTGAGCGGGGCTGTTTTTTTTCAAACAGTGCATCGAGCCAGCTGTATAGTCACAGCCCGGCCCGAGCGAGCTGCACTTAGTGCTATGGCGCGGGTCTGTAAAACAGTAGGTTTTTTTTAAAATTCAAAGGGGAAATTTTGTTTTATAAAGGTTGCGCTAATATAAGCCGGGCTGCAGAGTGGATATATATATATATATATATATATATATATATATATATATATATATATATATATATATATATATATATATATATATATCCACTCTGCTAGACTTCGTTATATCGAGGCGCTCTGCTAGACTTCGTTTCTCCAATAGGTGAAAACAGTTTATGGAAAGTTTTGTGTGCTGTAGAAAGTAATTTCTTTTGGAAAAAACTTCTTGTTGTGTGATAATGAAGTAAGTAATTCCTGCTTACCAGCTTCAACCCCAATCTTATGAGGTAAAGTTTTCGCTCTGTCTGGGTAAAGATGATTGTGTTTTTTAATCCCTGCGTAATGACCTCTGAATTTCCTAGACTGCTTGTTATTCCCTTGGTATTGAGGGAGCCACACAAATTCAATGGGAATCTTGGACTCTATGTTATATACACATATAAATACATATGTACACACATACATATGTGTGTGTATGTATATATGTGTGTATATATATATATATATATATGTATATGTATATATATATATATATATATATATATATATATATATATATATATATATATATATATATATATATATATTCAGAACAAATAGAAATGATAAGCCTCTCCTATCCAGCACTAATAGGATAGGAGAGGCTTATCATTTCTATTTGTTCTGAGTAAAAATTTACTACTTTCCCCTTGCACCAGAGGTCTGATAAGAACTAATAATTCAGACCTCTGTCAACTACCCTCTTTTTATTGGTATAACTTATATATATATATATATATATATATATATATATATATATATATATATATATATATATATATATATACACACACACACACACAATACATACGTATGTAAGTATCTCAATGTTTAACACCTGAGACCTCATATCTTTGAGCCTTTATAACCTTTTGTCTCTACATGAGACTTGGTTCTTTATGAAGTAAGGATAAATTAAATAATTTAATGTGAAGGGCACTTGACATTGAATGCAACAGCCCTTAAAACCCACATTTTTTTATTTTAAGATTCAGATAGAGCATTCAATTTTAAGCAACTTTCTAATTTACTCATATTATTAATTTGTATTTGTTCTCTTGCTATCTTTATTTAAAAATCAGGAATGTAATCTTAATAGCCAGCTCATTTTTGGTTCAGCATCTGGGTAGCGCTTGCTAAATGCAGCCACCAATCAGCAAGCTCTACCCAGGGTGTAGTTGCTTAAAATTGCATGCTCTATCTGAATCATGAAAGAAAAAAAAATTGGGTTTAATATCCCTTTAAGGTTTTATTTAGTGTGACCTTCACTTTTTGATGCCTTTGCTCATTCCCCTCCTCACATGTGACACTGGGCTGTATAGGGGATTTTACTAAAGCTATGCATGCGGATAATCTTGTGTTTCTGGGAACCTCCTCCATTGTGATATTAAAGTCACTGCACATACTAGTTAGCCTTGGTTCCTGTATTGGTGCTGGTCAGCAATGCCTCTTGCAAGACAAGTCAGGAATATTTTATTGATTTTTACTTCTCTGTTTTACCTCTGCTAAGGATTGATTCCCACTTTCTGTGCTGTGTTTTTAGTATTTTTCTCTTGTTCCCGTAGATGCAGTTTATGTTATTATTCAGTCGCCAAGGGAAGCTGAGGCTTCAGAAGTGGTATGTGCCGCTGTCTGACAAGGAAAAAAAGAAGATCACCAGGGAACTTGTGCAGACAGTATTAGCCCGCAAGCCGAAAATGTGCAGCTTCCTGGAATGGAGAGATCTGAAGATTGTCTACAAAAGGTTGCTCATATTCCTTCTATTTTCTACTCCACTAGCAAAAGATTTATTGTGTTACAGCTGTTTTGCTATTTGATACAGCTCTTATAATTTAATGGTTTTTGTTTGTAGTGACTAGAAAGTTTTCATTTCCGGAAAATCATTTTTTAGTCATTATAGTATTATGTAGTGTTATCGTAATTCATACAACATCATACTCCACCACTCGAGCAGTGAGGATTAAAAGATATAAAATGGGTTTATTGAACAAGTGTATTGTAAAATTAATTGAACATGTATGTTTTTATTTAAAAAGATACAGACCTGTTGTGATTGGCTGTGCATATACTCGCACATATATGAAACTACAGAAATCTTTTGTTTGGGATACATTCAGACCAAGAATAGTAAAAAATATACTAAATCTCTATCCCTTGTAACTATGTAAAACCATATAAAACAAAAGAATTACAGAAATTTTTTAAGTTATAGTAAAAGTATGGAGGAGAAAAGATTCAACAGATAACTAAGTAATTTGTATGTAAGACCCCTAATAGATTTTTTTCATTATTTATTTGATTACCTTTTTAAAATGTGCAGCAATTGCATACTAATAGTAGGTAGTAGTTTGGCACATTTGATTTAAATCCCTGTTAGTTTGTCAGTTTCTGGTTATTTGAGCCATGGCATTGGGTTGATCAAAATACTTTAGAAAAGCGTATCTAAGGATTTTCAACAGACAAACACTATTGATGTTTATGGAGATGTTTGTAGATCAATCCTATTATTTTTCTTTTTTTCCTTCATGATTCAGAAAGAGCATGCATTTGTAAACAATTTTACAATTTACTTCTATTATCTAATTTCTTCGTTCTCTTGATATGCTTTGTTGGAAATCATCTAAATAGGCTCAGTATGTGCTGATTGGTGGCTGCACATAGATGCTTTGTGTGATTGGCTCACCCATGTGCACTGCTATTTCTTCAACAAAGGATGCCTAGAGAATGAAGCAAATTAGATAATAGAAGTAAATTTGAATGTTGTTTAAAATTCTATTCTCTATCTGAATCATGAAAGAAAAAAAAAATGTGGGTTTCATGTCCCTTTAACTTATCTGACTAACTGGGTGTAGTGAGTACATAAAAATGATTATATTTGATGATTTATAGGAACTTTATACTGGTGTAAGAATCTGATAATGGTAGAGGTATTAATGAAATAAATATATTAACTGCTTCCTTACTATATTTTAGTTCTGATTTAAGCACTACAATTGTAAATTGAAGAACTGTGCAATAAGGAGAAAGACAGACAGGAAAGAGTGCTGAGCTACTGAAGCACCAAAATATGGATCCTATCCAAGTATATTTTATAACTGTCAGGCTTTGCACAGCCTTTTCTCTTAATTAATATGTAAACCTGAGTAGAAATGGTTATAATTGAATGTGGTTTGGTACCTTCCTTTAACCTTGTGTCAACCTTTCACTTCTGTAATACTTTTGTCTCCTTTATTTATTGTTAATTTTCATTTAGACGAAACAACCTTATGCTGATTTCTAGAAGCAAAGTGTTCCAGCACTCTAGTACAGACTGCTTCTTTTCAATTTGACTAAATGGGTTTTAATGATTCTCTCTGTACAGATATGCTAGCCTCTACTTCTGCTGTGCCATTGAAGATCAAGATAATGAGCTGATCACCTTGGAAATAATTCATCGTTATGTGGAGCTTTTGGACAAGTATTTTGGCAGTGTGAGTTATAATGTGCCTTTTCAAATTAGGCTTTGCATGGAAAGAGAGGGAGTTGGGCCAATAAAGAGCATACAAGAGAGAGGGATGGTCCATAAAGAGATTTTAACAGAGACATTGGAGAGGAACAAGGGCGCAGAGAGGGTGAGAGAGATTGGGGGGAACAGACAAGAAAAATAGGGTATAGAGAGCTAATAGAAAACAGAGAGAGAAAAGAGGAGAGGCATGGTGATAAGAGAGGGAAGCCGATGGGAGTGGTAAAACTTAAGTCTGGACTAACTCTCCATACTCCAGTCCCTGTCTGACTGAGAAGCTCAGTGTCCACAAGATACTGAAACTATGCTGCATGACAGCTTTATTCTTCACAAGGTACAAGGTGGCAGACGAGTCTTATCCTGTTGCACCATGTAACGTTTAGTGGGCCTATTGAAAAACAGATCACACATTCCTTTTCACTTGTTCTTTGCCAGTGTCTCTTTAGTATGGTAATGAAAGTGTTTATAATCATAAAATAACTCAGCTGCTTGTGTATATAATATACGTAACTATAAATATCTGGGAGATGACCGTATACAACAATTCCGAAATAAATTACATAAACTAAAACTTTTTGAGTGTTGACTCTCAGGATGTCCTCTTCAAGGGACATTATAGTTTTTTTATTTTCTTAGTTTCATCTAAAAGACTGAATTTCAAAATGTATTTCATGTTTTTGTTTTAAATACAAATTCATGTTCTAAACCAATGCTTTTTAGACTTGCAAATGACTCTCCCTCTTCACCAGTAGGAAGTCCACAACTCTTGCTGATTCAGTTAAAATTTAAACCGCTTTACTAGAATTGTCAGCCAGTACATATTTTCCAGAAATGCTCTTCTTTCATTATCATGATTGAACGATGTCCCTTTAAGTTTATCGACAAACTTACGCTAGTTTTACTCTTTCAGGTTTGTGAACTTGATATAATTTTTAATTTTGAGAAAGCATATTTTATTCTGGACGAATTTTTGTTGGGAGGAGAAGTTCAGGAAACCTCAAAGAAAAATGTTCTAAAAGCCATTGAACAGGCGGATCTGTTGCAGGAGGTAAGGAACTTGGAGGACTGTACAGGGTATCGGCATGCTATGCTCTGAATTCAGATCCTCCAATCACTGATGCTAACTGTAATACTGCATGCGCTTCACGTTGTCTTCCTGGAACTACTTCTGCACTTGATCATTTTCTTATTTCTATATGTTTATTTGCCTGTGCTACTTTCAAATGGTTGTCTCATCCCCTTTTAACATTACATTAGTGTGTCATTTTATTTTTTCAACTTTCACACTTTTCCCTTTCATCATCATTTATTTTTCTAAATAACATTATGTCTGTCATCTGTTTTACATCTATGTGTACTCCGTTACTGTTCCATTTCTGAATTCTAGAAGCTAGACTCTCTTTGAGACTATTTCCAGGTATAGTTGATTAATACTAACTCTTTGCTATCTATGCAGCTAATATACTAAACGATTAACAGGTCTTATTGAGTAAGCAAATCATTTAAAATAAACCCAATATATCCCCCTTTCAAATTAGCTGAAATAAAAAAAAAAAAAGTATCATTCCGCCCTATACAAAATAAATATATATATATATATATATATATATATATATATATATATATATATATATATATATATATATATTTGCATGTATCTATACACACATGCTTAAATGGACATAAAAATGAAAAAAGGAAAACATTCAAATTTGTTAGAACATTTTCTTATTGCACTATTGCTTTTATGTAGCCATGTGTTAAACTTGTACAAAGAGATTAAATATATAGTTTAAGTGATATGAAGCCCACATTTCTCTTGTTAAGTGTATCCAGTCCACGGATCATCCATTACTTATGGGATATTCTCCTTCCCAACAGGAAGTTGCAAGAGGATCACCCACAGCAGAGCTGCTATATAGCTCCTCCCCTAACTGCCATATCCAGTCATTCTCTTGCAACCCTCAACAAAGATGGAGGTCGTAAGAGGAGAGTGGTGTTTTATACTTAGTTTATTTCTTCAATCAAAAGTTTGTTATTTTTAAATGGTACCGGAGTGTGCTGTTTATCTCAGGCAGTATTTAGAAGAAGAATCTGCCTGCATTTTTTATGATCTTAGCAGAAGTAACTAAGATCCATGGCTGTTCTCACATATTCTGAGGAGTGAGGTAACTTCAGAGAGGGAATGGCGTGCAGGTTTTCCTGCAATAAGGTATGTGCAGTTAATATTTTTCTAGGGATGGAATTTGCTAGAAAATGCTGCTTATACTGGATTAATGTAAGTAAAGCCTTAAATGCAGTGATAGCTACTGGTATCAGGCTTATTAATAGAGATGCATACTCTTATAAAAGTGTAATATAAAATGTTTGCTGGCATGTTAATCGTTTTTATATATGTTTGGTGACAAAACTTATTGGGGCCTAGTTTTTTTCCACATGGCTGGTTTGATTTCTGCCTAGAGACAGTTTCCTGAAGCTTTCCACTGTTGCAATATGAGTGGGAAGGGCCTATTTTAGTGCTTTTCTGTGCAGATAAAAGTACTGACAGAGACATTCAGCTTCCCTCTGCATGATACAGGACATCTCTGAAGGGCTCAAAAGGCTTCAAAGTCGTGTTTGAGGAGGGTAACAATCACAGTAGACTGTGGCAGTTGTTGTGACTGTGTTTAAAAAACGTTTTTGTCATTTATTATTCTGTTTTTGTTATTAAGGGGTTAATCATCCATTTGCAAGTGGGTGCAATACTCTGCTGACTTGTTACATTCACTGTAAAAATTGTGTTAGTGTAACTGCCTTTTTTCACTGTTATTTAAAATTTTGTCAAAATTTGTTTCTCTTAAAGGCACAGTAACGTTTTTTATATTGCTTGTTAACATTGCTTTAAAGTGTTTTCCAAGCTTGCTAGTCTCATTGCTAGTCTGTACAAACATGTCTGTTTATGTTTAAAAGCCATGGTGGAGCCCCATAGGAGAATGTGTACTAAATGTATTGATTTCACCTTAAACAGTAAAGATCAGTCTTTATCTATAAAAGAATTGTCACCAGAGGGGTCTGTCGAGGGGGAAGTTATGCCGACTAACTCTCCCCAGGTGTCGGACCCTTCGCCTCCCGCTCAAGGGACGCACGCTAATGTGGCGCCAAGTACATCAGGGATGCCCATAGCGATTACTTTGCAGGACATGGCTGCAATCATGAATAATACCCTGTCAGAGGTATTATCCAGATTGCCTGAATTGAGAGGCAAGCGCGATAGCTCTGGGGTTAGACGAGATACAGAGCGCGTAGATGCTGTAAGAGCCATGTCTGATACTTCGTCACAATATGCAGAACCCGAGGACAGAGAGCTTCAGTCTGTGGGTGACGTCTCTGATTCGGGGAGACCTGATTCAGAGATTTCTAATTTTAAATTTAAGCTTGAGAACCTCTGTGTATTGCTTGGGGAGGTATTAGCTGCTCTGAATGACTCTGACACAGTTGCAGTGCCAGAGAAATTGTGTAGGCTGGATAAATACTATGCAGTGCCGGTGAGTACTGATGTTTTTCCAATACCTAAAAGGCTTACAGAAATTATTAGTAAGTGGGATAGGCCCGGTGTGCCCTTTTCCCCACCTCCTATATTTAGAAAAATGTTTCCAATAGATGCCACTACACGGGACTTATGGCAGACTGTCCCTAAGGTGGAGGGAGCAGTTTCTACTTTAGCAAAGCATACCACTATCCCGGTTGAGGACAGTTGTGCTTTTTCAGATCCAATGGATAAAAAATTAGAGGGTTACCTTAAGAAAATGTTTATTCAACAAGGTTTTATTTTACAGCCCCTTGCATGCATTGCGCCTGTCACTGCTGCGGCGGCATTCTGGTTTGAGGCCCTGGAAGAGGCCATCCATACAGCTCCATTGACTGAAATTGTTGTCAAGCTTAGAACTCTTAAGCTAGCTAACTCATTTGTTTCTGATGCCATTGTTCATTTGACTAAACTAACGGCTAAGAATTCCGGATTCGCCATCCAGGCGCGTAGGGCGCTATGGCTCAAATCCTGGTCAGCTGATGTGACTTCAAAGTCTAAATTACTCAACATTCCTTTCAAGGGGCAGACCTTATTCGGGCCTGGTTTGAAAGAAATTATTGCTGACATTACTGGAGGTAAGGGTCATACCCTTCCTCAGGACAGGGCCAAATCAAAGGCCAAACAGTCCAATTTTCGTGCCTTTCGAAATTCCAAGGCAGGTGCAGCATCAACTTCCTCCACTTCAAGACAAGAGGGAACTTTTGCTCAATCTAAGCAGGCCTGGAAACCTAACCAGTCCTGGAACAAAGGCAAGCAGGCCAGAAAGCCTGCTGCTGCCTCTAAGACAGCATGAAGGAACGGCCCCCTATCCGGCGACAGATCTAGTAGGGGGCAGACTTTTTCTCTTCGCCCAGGCGTGGGCAAGAGATGTTCAGGATCCCTGGGCGTTGGAGATCATATCTCAGGGATATCTTTTGGACTTCAAAGCTTCCCCTCCACAAGGGAGATTTCATCTTTCAAGGTTATCTGCAAATCAGATAAAGAAAGAGGCATTCCTACGCTGTGTGCAAGACCTCCTAATAATGGGAGTGATCCATCCAGTTCCGCGGACGGAACAAGGACAGGGTTTTTATTCAAATCTGTTTGTGGTTCCCAAAAAAGAGGGAACCTTCAGACCAATTTTGGATCTAAAGATCTTAAACAAATTCCTCAGAGTTCCATCTTTCAAAATGGAAGCTATTCGGACCATCCTACCCATGATCCAAGAGGGTCAGTACATGACCACAGTGGACTTAAAGGATGCCTACCTTCACATACCGATTCACAAAGATCATCATCGGTTCCTAAGGTTTGCCTTTCTAGACAGGCATTACCAATTTGTAGCTCTTCCCTTCGGGTTGGCTACAGCCCCGAGAATCTTTACGAAGGTTCTGGGCTCACTTCTGGCGGTTCTAAGACCGCGAGGCATAGCGGTGGCTCCGTATCTAGACGACATCCTGATACAGGCGTCAAGCTTTCAAATTGCCAAGTCTCATACAGAGATAGTTCTGGCATTTCTGAGATCGCACGGGTGGAAAGTGAACGAGGAAAAGAGTTCTCTATCCCCACTCACAAGAGTCTCCTTCTTAGGGACTCTTATAGATTCTGTAGAGATGAAAATTTACCTGACGGAGTCCAGGTTATCAAAGCTTCTAAATGCTTGCCGTATTCTTCATTCCATTCCGCGCCCTTCGGTGGCTCAGTGTATGGAGGTGATCGGCTTAATGGTAGCGGCAATGGACATAGTGCCATTTGCGCGCCTACATCTCAGACCGCTGCAATTATGCATGCTAAGTCAGTGGAATGGGGATTACACAGATTTGTCCCCTCTGCTAAATCTGGATCAAGAGACCAGAGATTCTCTTCTCTGGTGGTTGTCTCTGGTCCACCTGTCCGAGGGTATGACCTTTCGCAGGCCAGATTGGACAATTGTAACAACAGATGCCAGCCTTCTAGGTTGGGGTGCAGTCTGGAACTCCCTGAAGGCACAGGGATCGTGGACTCAGGAGGAGAAACTCCTTCCGATAAATATTCTGGAGTTAAGAGCAATATTCGATGCTCTTCTGGCTTGGCCTCAGTTAAGCAACACTGAGGTTCATCAGATTTCAGTCGGACAATATCACGACTGTGGCTTACATCAACCATCAAGGGGGAACCAGGAGTTCCCTAGCGATGTTAGAAGTCTCAAAAATAATTCGCTGGGCAGAGACTCACTCTTGCCACCTGTCAGCAATCCATATCCCAGGCGTGGAGAACTGGGAGGCGGATTTTCTAAGTCGTCAGACTTTTCACCCGGGGGAGTGGGAACTCCACCCGGAGGTGTTTGCTCAATTGATTCATCGTTGGGGCAAACCAGAGTTGGATCTCATGGCGTCTCGCCAGAACGCCAAGCTTCCTTGTTACGGATCCAGGTCCAGGGACCCAGAAGCGACGCTGATAGATGCTCTAGCAGCGCCTTGGTTCTTCAACCTGGCTTATGTGTTTCCACCGTTTCCTCTGCTCCCTCGACTGATTGCCAAAATCAAACAGGAGAGAGCATTGGTGATTCTAATAGCGCCTGCGTGGCCACGCAGGACCTGGTATGCAGACCTAATGGACATGTCATCCTTTCCACCATGGACTCTGCCTCTAAGACAGGACCTTCTAATACAAGGTCCTTTCAATCATCCAAATCTAATTTCTCTGAGACTGACTGCATGGAGATTGAACGCTTGATTCCATCAAAGCGTGGCTTCTCCAAGTCAGTCATTGATACCTTAATACAGGCACGAAAGCCTGTTACCAGGAAAATCTATCACAAGATATGGCGTACATATCTTTACTGGTGTGAATCCAAGAATTACTCAAGGAGTAAGGTTAGGATTCCTAGGATATTGTCCTTTCTCCAAGAGGGTTTGGACAAAGGATTATCAGCTAGTTCCTTAAAGGGACAGATTTCTGCTCTGTCTATTCTTTTGCACAAGCGTTTGGCAGAAGTTCCAGACGTCCAGGCATTTTGTCAGGCTTTGGTTAGAATTAAGCCTGTGTTTAAATCTGTTGCTCCCCCGTGGAGCTTAAACTTGGTTCTTAAAGTTCTTCAAGGAGTTCCATTTGAACCCCTTCATTCCATTGATATTAAGCTTTTATCTTGGAAAGTTCTGTTTTTGATGGCTATTTCCTCGGCTCGGAGAGTCTCTGAGCTATCTGCCTTACAATGTGATTCTCCTTATCTGATTTTTCATGCAGATAAGGTAGTTCTGCGTACCAAACCTGGGTTTTTACCTAAGGTGGTTTCTAACATGAATATCAATCAAGAGATTGTTGTTCCATCATTGTGTCCTAATCCTTCTTCAAAGAAGAAACGTCTTTTACATAATCTGGACGTAGTCCGTGCCTTGAAGTTTTACTTACAAGCTACTAAAGATTTTAGTCAAACATCTTCCCTGTTTGTCGTTTATTCTGGACAGAGGAGAGGTCAAAAAGTTTCGGCAACCTCTCTTTCCTTTTGGCTTCGGAGTATTATACGCCTAGCCTATGAGACTGCTGGACAGCAGCCCCCTGAAAGAATTACAGCTCATTCTACTAGAGCTGTGGCTTCCACCTGGGCCTTTAAAAATGAGGCCTCTGTTGAACAGATTTGCAAGGCCGCGACTTGGTCTTCGCTTCACACTTTTTCAAAATTTTACAAATTTGATACTTTTGCTTCTTCGGAGGCTGTTTTTGGGAGAAAGGTTCTTCAGGCAGTGGTTCCTTCCGCTTAATCCCTGCCTTGTCCCTCCCATCATCCGTGTACTTTAGCTTTGGTATTGGTATCCCATAAGTAATGGATGATCCGTGGACTGGATACACTTAACAAGAGAAAACATAATTTATGCTTACCTGATAAATTTATTTCTCTTGTAGTGTATCCAGTCCATGGCCCGTCCTGTCATTTTAAGGCAGGTCTAAAATTTAATTAAGCTATAGTCACCACTGCACCCGATGGTTTCTCCTTTCTCTGTTTGTTTCGGTCGAATGACTGGATATGGCAGTTAGGGGAGGAGCTATATAGCAGCTCTGCTGTGGGTGATCCTCTTGCAACTTCCTGTTGGGAAGGAGAATATCCCATAAGTAATGGATGATCCGTGGACTGGATACACTACAAGAGAAATAAATTTATCAGGTAAGCATAAATTATGTTTTTTTTCTTTTATGATTCAGATAGCCCTTGCAATTTAAAAAAAACTTGCCAATGTATTTCTATTATCTAATTTGCTTTGTTGAAAAGTATACCAAGGTAGCCTCAGAAGCTGCTGATAGGTGGCTGCACATATACGCCTCTTATCATTGGCTTTTAGCTAGCTCCCAGTAGTGCTTTACTGCTCCTCTACAAAGAATACCAAGACAATAAAGCAAATTTAATTATAGAAGTAAATTGAAAAAATGTTTAAAATTGTATGATCTATCTAAATAATGAAAGAACAATTTCTTCTACAAGATATGACGAGTCCACGGATTTCATCCTTACTTGTTGGTTTTATCCTCCTGCTAACAGGAAGTGGCAAAGAGCACCACAGCAGAGCTGTGTGTGTGTGTATGTGTGTGTGTATATATATATGTATATATATATATATATATATGTATATATATATGTATATATATGTATATATATATATATATATATATATATATATATATATATATATATATATATATATATATATACATAGCTCCTCCCTTCCCTCCACCTCTAGTCATTCTCTTTGCCTGTGTTAGTAATAGGAAGAGGTAAAGTGAGGTGTTAGTTTAGATTCTTCAATCAAGAAGTTTTTTATTTTAAAATGGTGCCAGTGAGTACTATTTTTCTCGGGGAAATCGTCAGTCTATTGCTTCGCAAAAGGAGTGGAGACATCTTATTTTCTGCCCTGCTGTTGATGATCTTAGCAAACTTTATCTAAGATCCATGATGGTTCCCACAGCGCAGCTGAAGGTAGTGTAAGAAAAATCTTCAGTGTGGAGAACGGTGTCTTGCTACAAGCAGCATTGAGGTATGTTCAGTCTTTTGTTTCTGGGGAGACTTGATGCATCAGAACAGGCTGACATTGTGTCCCTATATGGGGAGGGGTAAACAGTATGCACTATATGAAAGGATTTGGTATACCTGGAATCCCTTTATACTGATTGCCAAAATATGTAAAAATATCTTTGACTTATTCAAGGGCTGGATGCTGGGAGCTGCGTTTTTTTGCTTAAGGGCTGTTAAATCACTGACCTAAGGAAAGAGGTACAGTGTTACAATGTTTCTCAGTGTATATAAGAGGGCACATGGCTAAAAAAATTTCAGTCGACATGTTTGTGTTACTTGCGACCCATGCGGGTCTTATTCAGATTAGAGTTACGCCCACGGTGGGCGGGGCCTATTTTCGCACGCTCAGGACGCGCACTTTCATCTGTATCGCATAAGAGGCAGCATCTGGGGCTCCGGTGGGGCCTAAATTGTATCGGCCTTAGAAGGGTCTTTAAGGCTATCTGACAACAGCTGTGTATTCCGGGGGCAGGTAGGCGCCACAGCAGAGCCAAATTAAGTTAATAAATAAATAACTGTTAAAAATCGATATTTTCTTCTGTTAAGTGTGATCAGTCCACGGGTCATCATTACTTCTGGGATATTACTCCTCCCCAACAGGAAGTGCAAGAGGATTCACCCAGCAGAGCTGCATATAGCTCCTCCCCTCTACGTCACTCCCAGTCATTCTCTTGCACCCAACGACTAGATAGGATGTGTGAGAGGACTATGGTGATTATACTTAGTTTTATATCTTCAATCAAAAGTTTGTTATTTTAAAATAGCACCGGAGTGTGTTAATACCTCTCTGGCAGAGTTTGAAGAAGAATCTACCAGAGTTTTTGCTATGATTTTAGCCGGAGTAGTTAAGATCATATTGCTGTTTCTCGGCCATCTGAGGAGAGGTAAACTTCAGATCAGGGGACAGCGGGCAGATGAATCTGCATAGAGGTATGTAGCAGCTTTTATTTTCTGACAATGGAATTGATGAGAAAATCCTGCCATACCGATATAATATCATGTATGTATACTTTACACTTCAGTATTCTGGGGAATGGTACTTCACTAGAATTACACTGTAAGAAGTACATAAAGCTGGTTAATAACTAGAAATTATGTTTAACGTTTTTGCTGGAATGTAAAATCGTTTTCATTTACTGAGGTACTGAGTGAATAAATGTTTGGGCACTATTTTTCCACTTGGCAGTTGCTTAATCTTTTTTCTGACAGTTTCTGTTCTCTCTCACTGCTGTGTGTGAGGGGGAGGGGCCGTTTTTTGGCGCTTTTGCTACGCATCAAATATTTCAGTCAGCAGCTCATTGTATTTCCTGCATGATCCGGTTCATCTCTACAGAGCTCAGGGGTCTTCAAAACTTATTTTGAGGGAGGTAATTTCTCTCAGCAGAGCTGTGAGGATTATAGTTGACTGAGATAAAAAACGTTTATTCTGTAATTTGTTTCCTGCTTTCAGAATTTGTTATCTTTGCTAATGGGATTAAACCTTTGCTAAAGTTGTGTTGTTTACACTATAACTGTTTTCAATTTATTAATTTTCAACTGTCATAGATCTTCTGTGCTTCTTAAAGGCACAGTACGTTTTTAATATTATTCTAATTGAATTGTATTCCAAGTTGCAAGTTTATTTGCTAGTGTGTTAAACATGTCTGATTCAGAGGATGATACCTGTGTCATTTGTTGCAATGCCAAAGTGGAGCCCAATAGAAATTTATGTACTAACTGTATTGATGCTACTTTAAATAAAAGTCAATCTGTACAAATTGAACAAATTTCACCAAACAACGAGGGGAGAGTTATGCCGACTAACTCGCCTCACGTGTCAGTACCTGCATCTCCCGATCGGGAGGTGCGTGATATTGTAGCGCCGAGTACATCTGGGCGGCCATTACAAATCACATTACAGGATATGGCTACTGTTATGACTGAAGTTTTGGCTAAATTACCAGAACTAAGAGGTAAGCGTGATCACTCTGGGGTGAGAACAGAGTGCGCTGATAATATTAGGGCCATGTCAGACACTGCGTCACAGGTGGCAGAACATGAGGACGGAGAACTTCATTCTGTGGGTGACGGTTCTGATCCAAACAGACTGGATTCAGATATTTCAAATTTTAAATTTAAACTGGAAAACCTCCGTGTATTACTAGGGGAGGTGTTAGCGGCTCTGAATGATTGTAACACAGTTGCAATACCAGAGAAAATGTGTAGGTTGGATAAATATTTTGCGGTACCGGCGAGTACTGAGGTTTTTCCTATACCTAAGAGACTTACTGAAATTGTTACTAAGGAGTGGGATAGACCCGGTGTGCCGTTCTCACCCCCTCCGATATTTAGAAAAATGTTTCCTATAGACGCCACCACACGGGACTTATGGCAAACGGTCCCTAAGGTGGAGGGAGCAGTTTCTACTTTAGCTAAGCGTACCACTATCCCGGTGGAGGATAGCTGTGCTTTTTCAGATCCAATGGATAAAAAATTAGAGGGTTACCTTAAGAAAATGTTTGTTCAACAAGGTTTTATATTGCAACCCCTTGCATGCATTGCGCCGATCACGGCTGCAGCGGCATTCTGGATTGAGTCTCTGGAAGAGAACATTAGTTCAGCTACTCTGGACGACATTACGGACAGGCTTAGAGTCCTTAAACTAGCTAATTCATTCATTTCGGAGGCCGTAGTACATCTTACTAAACTTACGGCGAAGAATTCAGGATTCGCCATTCAGGCACGCAGGGCGCTGTGGCTAAAATCCTGGTCAGCTGACGTTACTTCTAAATCTAAATTGCTTAATATACCTTTCAAAGGGCAGACCTTATTCGGGCCCGGGTTGAAAGAGATTATCGCTGACATTACAGGAGGTAAAGGCCATGCCCTGCCTCAGGACAAAGCCAAAGCTAAGGCTAGACAGTCTAATTTTCGTTCCTTTCGTAATTTCAAAGCTGGAGCAGCATCAACTTCCTCTGCACCAAGACAGGAAGGAGCTGTTGCTCGCTACAGACAAGGCTGGAAACCTAACCAGTCCTGGAACAAGGGCAAGCAGACCAGGAAACCTGCTGCTGCCCCTAAAACAGCATGAATTGAGGGCCCCCGATCCGGGATCGGATCTAGTGGGGGGCAGACTTTCTCTCTTCGCCCAGGCTTGGGCAAGAGATGTCCAGGATCCCTGGGCGCTAGAGATAATATCTCAGGGATACCTTCTGGACTTCAAATACTCTCCTCCAAGAGAGAGATTTCATCTGTCAAGATTGTCAACAATCCAGACAAAGAAAGAGGCGTTTCTACGCTGCGTACAAGAGCTCTTGTTAATGGGAGTAATCCATCCTGTTCCACGATCGGAACAGGGACAGGGGTTTTACTCAAATCTGTTTGTGGTTCCCAAAAAAGAGGGAACTTTCAGACCAATCCTGGACTTAAAGATCCTAAACAAATTCCTAAGAGTTCCATCGTTCAAGATGGAGACTATTCGGACAATTTTACCTATGATCCAAGAGGGTCAGTACATGACCACTGTAGATTTAAAAGATGCCTACCTTCACATACCGATTCACAAAGATCATTACCGGTACCTAAGGTTTGCCTTCCTAGACAGGCATTACCAGTTTGTGGCTCTTCCATTCGGATTAGCTACAGCTCCAAGAATCTTCACAAAGGTTCTGGGTGCTCTTCTGGCGGTACTAAGACCGCGGGGAATCTCGGTAGCTCCATACCTAGACGACATTCTGATTCAAGCTTTCAAACTGCCAAGTCTCATACAGAGTTAGTACTGGCTTTTCTAAGGTCACATGGATGGAAGGTGAACGAAAAGAAAAGTTCACTCGTTCCACTCACAAGAGTTCCCTTCCTGGGGACTCTTATAGATTCTGTAGAAATGAAGATTTACCTGACAGAGGACAGGCTAACAAGACTTCAAAGTGCTTGCCGCACCCTTCATTCCATTCAACACCCGTCAGTGGCTCAATGCATGGAGGTAATCGGCTTAATGGTAGCGGCAATGGACATAGTACCCTTTGCACGCTTACACCTCAGACCACTGCAACTGTGCATGCTAAGTCAGTGGAATGGGGATTACTCAGACTTATCCCCTTCTCTGAATCTGGATCAAGAGACCAGAAATTCTCTTCTATGGTGGCTTTCTCGGCCACATCTGTCCAGGGGGATGCCATTCAGCAGACCAGATTGGACAATTGTAACAACAGACGCCAGCCTTCTAGGTTGGGGTGCCATCTGGAATTCTCTGAAGGCTCAGGGACAATGGAGTCAGGAGGAGAGTCTCCTGCCAATAAACATTCTGGAATTGAGAGCAGTTCTCAATGCCCTCCTGGCTTGGCCCCAGTTGACAACTCGGGGGTTCATCAGGTTTCAGTCGGACAACATCACGACTGTAGCTTACATCAACCATCAGGGAGGGACAAGAAGCTCCCTAGCTATGATGGAAGTATCAAAGATAATTCGCTGGGCAGAGTCTCACTCTTGCCACCTGTCAGCAATCCACATCCCGGGAGTGGAGAACTGGGAGGCGGATTTCTTAAGTCGTCAGACCTTTCATCCGGGGGAGTGGGAACTCCATCCGGAGGTCTTTGCCCAAATACTTCGACGTTGGGGCAAACCAGAGATAGATCTCATGGCGTCTCGACAGAACGCCAAGCTTCCTCGTTACGGGTCCAGATCCAGGGATCCAGGAGCAGTCCTGATAGATGCCCTGACAGCACCTTGGGACTTCAGGATGGCTTACGTGTTTCCACCCTTCCCGATGCTTCCTCGATTGATTGCCAGAATCAAACAAGAGAGAGCATCAGTGATTCTAATAGCTCCTGCGTGGCCACGCAGGACTTGGTATGCAGACCTGGTGGACATGTCATCCTGTCCACCTTGGTCTCTACCTCTGAAACAGGACCTTCTGATACAGGGTCCCTTCAAACATCAAAATCTAACTTCTCTGAAGCTGACTGCTTGGAAATTGAACGCTTGATTTTATCAAGACGTGGGTTTTCCGAGTCAGTTATTGATACCTTAATACAGGCTAGGAAGCCTGTTACCAGAAAGATTTACCATAAGATATGGCGTAAATACCTATATTGGTGTGAATCCAAAGGTTACTCTTGGAGTAAGGTTAGGATTCCTAGGATATTGTCTTTTCTACAAGAAGGTTTAGAAAAGGGTTTATCTGCTAGTTCATTAAAGGGACAGATCTCAGCTCTGTCCATTCTGTTACACAAACGTCTGTCAGAAGTTCCTGACGTCCAGGCTTTTTGTCAGGCTTTGGCCAGGATTAAGCCTGTGTTTAAAACTGTTGCTCCACCATGGAGTTTAAACCTTGTTCTTAATGTTTTACAGGGCGTTCCGTTTGAACCCCTTCATTCCATTGATATAAAGTTGTTATCTTGGAAAGTTCTATTTTTAATGGCTATTTCCTCGGCTCGAAGAGTCTCTGAATTATCAGCCTTACATTGTGATTCTCCTTATTTGATTTTTCATTCGGATAAGGTAGTTCTGCGTACTAAACCTGGGTTCTTACCTAAGGTAGTTACTAACGGGAATATCAATCAAGAGATTGTTGTTCCTTCCTTGTGCCCAAATCCTTCTTCGAAGAAGGAACGTCTACTGCACAACCTGGATGTAGTCCGTGCTCTAAAATTTTACTTACAGGCAACTAAGGAATTTCGACAAACGTCTTCTCTGTTTGTCGTTTACTCTGGGCAGAGGAGAGGTCAAAAAGCTTCTGCTACCTCTCTTTCTTTTTGGCTTCGTAGCATAATTCGTTTAGCTTATGAGACTGCTGGACAGCAGCCTCCTGAAAGAATTACAGCTCATTCTACTAGAGCTGTGGCTTCCACTTGGGCCTTCAAGAATGAGGCCTCTGTTGAGCAGATTTGCAAGGCTGCAACTTGGTCTTCGCTTCATACTTTTTCCAAATTTTACAAATTTGACACTTTTGCTTCATCGGAGGCTATTTTTGGGAGAAAGGTTCTTCAGGCAGTGGTTCCTTCTGTATAAAGAGCCTGCCTATCCCTCCCGTCATCCGTGTACTTTTGCTTTGGTATTGGTATCCCAGAAGTAATGATGACCCGTGGACTGATCACACTTAACAGAAGAAAACATAATTTATGCTTACCTGATAAATTCCTTTCTTCTGTAGTGTGATCAGTCCACGGCCCGCCCTGTTTTTAAGGCAGGTAAATATTTTTTAATTTATACTCCAGTCACCACTTCACCCTTGGCTTTTCCTTTCTCGTTGGTCCTTGGTCGAATGACTGGGAGTGACGTAGAGGGGAGGAGCTATATGCAGCTCTGCTGGGTGAATCCTCTTGCACTTCCTGTTGGGGAGGAGTAATATCCCAGAAGTAATGATGACCCGTGGACTGATCACACTACAGAAGAAAGGAATTTATCAGGTAAGCATAAATTATGTTTTTTTGTGTATTACATATCTCAGCAAGTGGATGCAATACTGATAGAGTATTTTGGGCACAGTAAATTAATTTTATTGCCACAAACACGTTTTTTGAACATATCAGAAAAATAGTTGCGCTTTTAAAATTTAAAGGCGCAGTACAGTTTTTGTTACATTATCATTTTTACCTATAATTTGAACTCAGAGCTCAATATTTTAAGTACAGAACGACTGTTGTTATTATTGCTAGTCTGTTTAACATGTCTGACACTGAGGAGGAAACTCCTTGTTCTATGTGTTTAGATGCCACTGTGGAACCCCCGCTGTCTTTTTGTCCCTCGTGTACTGAGAGGGCCTTACAATGTAAAGCACAGATTTTATGTAAAGAAAATGTGTAAGGATGATTCTCAGTCTGAGGAGAATCAGGGTATACCGCTAACTTCTCCACAAGCGTCACAACCTTTAACGCCCACCCAAGCGACGCCTGGTTCTTCAACCGCGTCGAATTCCTTTACTCTGCAGGATATGGCTGCAGTTATGTCAACTACCCTTACAGAGGTATTATCTAAGTTGCCAGTGTTACAGGGTAAACGCAGTAGAACAGACGTCAATGTGAATACTGAGTCCTCTGATGCTTAATTGGCTATTTCCGATGTACTCTCACAGGGATCTGATTTGGGGTTCAGGGAACTCCTGTCTGAGGGGGAACTTTCCGATTCGGGAAGTGCGTTACCTCAGACAGACTCGGACGTCATGTCCTTTAGATTTAAGCTTGAACACCTCCGCCTGTTACTTCGGGAGGTTTTAGCGACTCTGGATGACTGTGACTCTATTGTGGTACCACCAGAGAAATTGTGTAAAATGGACAAATACTTAGAGGTACCTGCTTACACTGATGTTTTTCCGGTTCCTAAGAGAATCTCAGAGATTATTAAGAGGGAATGGGACAGACCGGGTATCCCATTCTCACCCTCTCCTAATTTCAAGAAAATGTATCCCATATCTGACACTGTTCGGGACTCTTGGCAGACAGTCCCTAAGGTGGAAGGAGCTATATCTACCCTGGCTAAGCGTACAACTATTCCTATTGAGGACTAAAGACCCTATGGATAAGAAATTGGAGGGTCTTCTAAAGAAATTGTTTATTCATCAGGGTTTCCTTTTGCAACCAACGGCCCGCATTGTACCAGTTACCACTGCGGCGGCCTTCTGGTTTGATGCTTTAGAAGACTCTTTTAAGACTGAGACTCCTTTAGAGGATATTTTAGATAGAATTAAGGCTCTTAAGCTGGCTAATTCTTTTATTAAAAGAAAAAAACAGTTTACCGGTATCGGCGCTTAGGTCCTGGTAGTTGGTCAGAATAACTTGTAGATGGTGAGGGGTAAATACTGAGAATTGAAAAGCCGGTTATATTAATCTTAGTTAATGGTGAAGATCCACAGACTGGCTGTTGTAGAAAAACAAGCTGATGATCCCGTAACCTCTGTTATTCAGATCCGGGTGTGCTGCTGCCCGTAGTGGAAGGTGTGTGCTCTCAGGTGACACCCAATCAGGAACAGGAACTAGGACAGAGTAGAAGACAGGCGCAGCCCAATTCAAGTGTAGAATAATTTATTAGGACATAAGTGCAAGTACACAATACATACTTACAAACGTTTAGAAGATAAAACAGCAATATGGGTTTAAAATAATCCCTCCAGTTAGGTAATAGAATTCACAGCCCAGGCACGAACATCTCAGTCGGATAATACCAAGTCTGGGTGAGAGGTGCTGGAACTAAAATTACTCCTGGTGGTATAATAAAAAACTCTACGTACGTTTCGTCTGAGTTCGCTCAGACTTTTTCAAGAGTATAATAAAAATGAGCTGAATGCAACACAGGGCTCAAACCAGCTTTAAAAAAGAGCCACTGTGATTGGAAAAAAGGTTCCCAGCCAATCATTAATCCTGCTGTGTGTGCATAATTAATTTGAAAGGCTGAGTCCAATATCAGTTTAACAAGATCCTAATAGTGACAACTATTGCACAAGCTAGCTCCCAGCAGAACATACAAAATCTATGTTACCAATTATATCAATATAATCCCTTTAAAAAGTTCTTAATAGAGACATTTCTAAAAAAGCCTAAAGCAGGTACGTAAAATTTACCTAATGATACAAGATGCTTAGAAGAATATGCATAAAAGAATATACATTTACCCTAAAAATTACAATTGAAATAAAATTGAAATAAAAATTGGAATAAAGAAGTTGAAATGAAAAACACACTTACATGTATATATATATGAGTCCATCACTCAAATGCTAAGTGTACATGAAACCTCTTGCAAATATGTGGTACCAAATAAAAACATTTTTTTGATTCCTCCATTCCCTAAATGAAGGCTGTGTGTACCATAAGATGTGTCTAACAAAGGATTGAAGTTATTTCCGTTCACAGCTCCCTGTTGTTGTTAAAAATTAAAGTTAAAGTTAGATGTCACATAAAAGCTTGTAAGTCTAAATCCACGTTAAGACCGTGAGGCTGCATAGAGTCAAGTTGGTAAATCCAATATGACTCCCTGCGTCTCAATGTGAGGAGTCTATTAGGATATTTGTTTACTGGAATCCAGTCTATTATTTGTATTTTCAAAGAACTAGGGTCTTTGTTATGGTACAGCCTAAAATGTTCTGATACACTATGTGTAGTCATACCTATCTTTATGTTATTGACATGCTCACTGAGTCTGGTGCGTACGTTCCTTTTTGTTCTACCAATATAAATAAGGTTGCATTTACAACTGAGAAGATAAACGGCATAGTTGGTGCCGCAATTGCTTTTATATTTCATTGTAAATTATTTAGATCCATTATAATTTGTAAAGGAATTGCCTGTTTTAATGTGACTACACATTCCACACCTACTCACCCCACATCTAAATGTTCCTGGTTTTTGTTCTAGCCAGGTTGTTGGAGCGATTTTGTCTCTCGTGGCATTACGTAATTTGGTGGGAGCTAGAATATTTTTCAGATCTCTATTCTTCCTGAAAGTCACTAAAGGGGTTTCATATAGGGTAGCTCCTAAGATAGGATCTGCTTTTAGTATTCCCCAATGTTTTTTTAAAACATTTTGAATGTCTCTGCTGCCTTGATTGTATGTGGTGACAAATCTGACTTCCCTATTTGGATTGCTCTTCTTCTGTGTAGCTGTATCTTTAGGTTGTAAAATGCTTGTCCTATCCATGATTCTGACCCTGTCTTTTGCTTTTTGTAAGTCTTTCGGATCATAGCCTTTCTCCTTGAACCTGTTATCCAAAATTGCTTCCTCTCTATAGTAGTCAGTGTCTTTGGTGCAGTTCCTTTTAATCCGCTGGTACTGACCTAACGGGATATTGGTTTTCCACCTTGGTAGGTGGCCGCTTTTTGCGTTCAAAAACCCATTTTTATCTGTGGGTTTACGATAATTGGAGACTGCTATTTTCTTATTCTCATCCACAAACAACACTAAGTCTAGGAATTCCACTTTTTGTTTGTCTATTTTAGAAGTAAATTTTAGATTGTAATCATTATTGTTCATGTGGTTCAACAATTCCCCACAGCTAGTTTCTGACCCCCTCCAAATCATCACGATATCATCTATATACCGATGGTACTTGATCAGATTACTGCTGTGGGGATTGTTGGCCCAAATGTACTTAGATTCAAAATTATCCATGTAAATATTGGCATACGATGGGGCAAATGTAGTCCCCATCGCAGTCCCCTGTATCTGACAATAAAATTGTTTTTCAAAAACAAAATAATTATGATTCAATATGAATCTAATACCCATTAGGATAAAGTCTAAATGTTTTTGAGCAAAATCAGCGTTATGTAGTGTCTCCTGTACCGCCTTGACTCCTGAGTCATGAGGGATGCAAGTATACAAGGAGGACACGTCACATGTTATCCACATATAGTCATCTTGCCACTCAAATCCCTCAAAAATGTTGATGGTGTGTAGGGTATCTCTCAGGTAGGCCTTAGTTGATTTAACTAGGGGTTGAAGGTAGTGATCAATGTAGACCGAAAGATTGTTGGTGAGGGAACCTATACCCGATATGATCGGCCTACCTGGAGGTGCTACTAAGGTTTTATGCACCTTAGGCAAGTGATAAAAAGTGGGTATTGATGGATGCAGTTCCATTAAATAATTAAATTCATCATTGTTTAAAATATCATTGTTTTTTGCATCCTTCAAGATCGAAAGAAGTTCTTTTTTATATTTTTGAGTGGGATCAAAATATAATTTTTTGTAAGTTTGGGTATCACTAAGAATATTACTAGCCTCCTGGAGGTAGTCGCATCTGTTTTGTACGACGACTCCTCCCCCCTTGTCTGCTGCTCTTATTATGATATTATTATTTTTTTGAAGCAATTTTAGAGTATTTCTTTCCTGTGTGGAAAGATTATCATTATATTTGGTTACCCAAGTTTTGTCTTTAGTTTCCCATAGTTTTTTTAGATCACTACAGACTAGTCTATTAAAGGTGCTAATGTATTCACCCTGGGCTGAATAGGGGTAGAAGCTCGATTTTCTCTTTAAGTTACTATGCTCAATTGTGTCCTTTGGTTCATGAATAGAAAGATCTCCCAAATCTTGATCCTCTGAGGACATGGGGTTTACATCTATGTCATTATGTTGCAATTCATTAAGAACCCCTATAGTTTTATAGTCGTTCTCATTAAAACTAATCTGTACTGGATTATATATTTTTTTGGGGTACTTTTAATGAAATATCTTTTAAGAGTGAGATTGCGGATATACTTTTGTATATCTATATAAGTCTGAAACTTATCTGGTGCTGATTTGGGGGCAAAATTCAGCCCTTTGGCTAGAAGGTTGACTTCATTAACACTGAGGGTTATGCTTGACAAATTGAAAATGTTGGCCTTATTTTTCTCTATCTCATCCTTTTTGGATTTATGTCTCTGAACCTTTCTCCCCCCTCTACATCCCCGCTTCCTCTCCTTCTTTTTCCAGGGGTGACTTTTAAATGTTGGAAATTTATGTTTTCTGTTTCTTTTAAGTTTCGAAACCTTGTTGTTGGGGGGATGGCCAGATCTAAAAAACCCAATTCATGACTATTGTTAAAAGTAGGATCACCATTAGGATAGTGGGACCTATGAGGGTGGACCTGTGTCTTAGGTTTGGCTCCTTGTCTATTCCAACTTTCATCCCTATAATTTCCCTCCCCATGTGTTTCTAAAGTTTGATATCTATTAGCAGAACAAAAGCTATTTACTGAATTTGAATGGGAACCTTGTTTGGCATAATTATTGTGTTGTTTCTCAGAGTGTTTCAGGAAGGGTGGAGTGAAGTGGCTAGATCTATTTTGACGCCAGGTGTGATGAATAGGCGTTGACAATGTTCTACTATTATTGTTACTAGCATAGGGTAATTGATCCCTAGGGCCTTGGTGGCTATGTTTCTGTTTATTAGGTTGTTTGTTATAACCCCCATCCGTCCTCTTGGGAGTATTATTATATGTACTCTTATTATTCTTCATGTTGATATTATTATATGAATTGTATGTGTCCCTGGTATGGGTATGTGTTCTAATCATGTGATCAGTTGTTGTTGCAGATCTGGTTTTATTGGTATCACTATTCCTATGAGTTTCATGATCTTGGTTGTTAGTATTCAAGTGTTTCACCTTATAGTCATAGACTCGATCATTTTTAACATACAATCAAGGCAGCAGAGACATTCAAAATGTTTTAAAAAAACATTGGGGAATACTAAAAGCAGATCCTATCTTAGGAGCTACCCTATATGAAACCCCTTTAGTGACTTTCAGGAAGAATAGAGATCTGAAAAATATTCTAGCTCCCACCAAATTACGTAATGCCACGAGAGACAAAATCGCTCCAACAACCTGGCTAGAACAAAAACCAGGAACATTTAGATGTGGGGTGAGTAGGTGTGGAATGTGTAGTCACATTAAAACAGGCAATTCCTTTACAAATTATAATGGATCTAAATCATTTACAATGAAATATAAAAGCAATTGCGGCACCAACTATGCCGTTTATCTTCTCAGTTGTAAATGCAACCTTATTTATATTGGTAGAACAAAAAGGAACGTACGCACCAGACTCAGTGAGCATGTCAATAACATAAAGATAGGTATGACTACACATAGTGTATCAGAACATTTTAGGCTGTACCATAACAAAGACCCTAGTTCTTTGAAAATACAAATAATAGACTGGATTCCAGTAAACAAATATCCTAATAGACTCCTCACATTGAGACGCAGGGAGTCATATTGGATTTACCAACTTGACTCTATGCAGCCTCACGGTCTTAACGTGGATTTAGACTTACAAGCTTTTATGTGACATCTAACTTTAACTTTAATTTTTAACAACAACAGGGAGCTGTGAACGGAAATAACTTCAATCCTTTGTTAGACACATCTTATGGTACACACAGCCTTCATTTAGGGAATGGAGGAATCAAAAAAATGTTTTTATTTGGTACCACATATTTGCAAGAGGTTTCATGTACACTTAGCATTTGAGTGATGGACTCATATATATATACATGTAAGTGTGTTTTTCATTTCAACTTCTTTATTCCAATTTTTATTTCAATTTTATTTCAATTGTAATTTTTAGGGTAAATGTATATTCTTTTATGCATATTCTTCTAAGCATCTTGTATCATTAGGTAAATTTTACGTACCTGCTTTAGGCTTTTTTAGAAATGTCTCTATTAAGAACTTTTTAAAGGGATTATATTGATATAATTGGTAACATAGATTTTGTATGTTCTGCTGGGAGCTAGCTTGTGCAATAGTTGTCACTATTAGGATCTTGTTAAACTGATATTGGACTCAGCCTTTCAAATTAATTATGCACACACAGCAGGATTAATGATTGGCTGGGAACCTTTTTTCCAATCACAGTGGCTCTTTTTTAAAGCTGGTTTGAGCCCTGTGTTGCATTCAGCTCATTTTTATTATACTCTTGAAAAAGTCTGAGCGAACTCAGACGAAACGTACGTAGAGTTTTTTATTATACCACCAGGAGTAATTTTAGTTCCAGCACCTCTCACCCAGACTTGGTATTATCCGACTGAGATGTTCGTGCCTGGGCTGTGAATTCTATTACCTAACTGGAGGGATTATTTTAAACCCATATTGCTGTTTTATCTTCTAAACGTTTGTAAGTATGTATTGTGTACTTGCACTTATGTCCTAATAAATTATTCTACACTTGAATTGGGCTGCGCCTGTCTTCTACTCTGTCCTAGTTCTAATTCTTTTATTACAGATGCCGCCTTTCATATTGCCAAGTTGGCGGCTAAGAATGCTGGATTTGCTATTTTAGAGCGTAATGGTTAAAATATTGGTCTGCTGATGTGTCATCTAAGTCAAAGCTTTTGGCTATTCCTTTCAAAGGGAAAACCCTATTCGGGCCTGACTTGAAAGAAATCATTTCTGATATTATGGGAGGTAAGGGTCATCTCCTACCTCAGGATAGAACTGCTAAACTGAGGGGTAAACAAAATAATTTTCGTTCCTTTCGGAACTTTAATAAGTGTCCCCTCTTCATCCTCTTCTTCCGCCAAGCAGGAAGGGAATTTTGCGCAAGCCAAGTCCATCTGGAGACCCAACCAGGCTTGGAACAAGGGTAAACAACCCAAGAAGCCCGCTGCTGCTACCAAGACAGCATGAAGGTTCGGCCCCCGATCCGGGACCGGATCTAATAGGGGGCAGACTTTCTCTCTTTGCCAAGGCTTGGGTAAGAGATGTTCAGGATCCTTGGACACTGGAAATCGTGTCCCAAGGGTATCAGCTGGAATTCAAAAGTTCTCTCCCAAGGGGGAGGTTTCTTCTTTCACAAATGTCTGCAGACCAGACAAAAAGAGAGGCGTTCTTACGTTGTGTAAAAGACCTCTCTACTATGGGAGTAATTCGTCCCGTTCCAAGACTGGAACAGGGACAAGGGTTTTACTCAAATCTTTTCGTGGTCCCCAAAAAAGAGGGCACGTTTCGACCCATTTTAGATCTAAAGATTCTAAACAAGTTTCTCAGAGTCCCATCCTTCAAAATGGAGACTATTCGAACAATTCTGCCATTGATCCAGGAGGGTCAATATATGACCACCGTGGACTTAAAGGATGCATACCTTCTTATTCCTATCCACAAGGATCATCATCATCAGTTCCTACGGTTTGCCTTCCTGGACAAACATTTTCAGTTTGTGGCTCTTCCCTTCAGGTTGGCCACAGCACCCAGGATCTTCACAAAGGTTCTAGGGTCCCTTCTGGCGGTTCTCAGGCCGCGGGGTATTGCAGTGGCGCCTTATCTGGATGATATCCTGGTCCAGGCGTCGTCTTACCATCTGACAAAGTCTCATACAGACATGGTTCTGTCCTTTCTGAGGACTCATGGGTGGAAGGTGAATCTAGAAAAGAGTTAATTAATTCCACAAACCTAGGTTCCCTTCTTGGGAACTCTAATAGATTCCATATCCATGAAAATTTTCCTGACAGAGGTCAGAAAGTTAAATATTCTGAATACATGCCGAGCCCTTTAGTCCAATCCTCGGCCATCAGTGGCCCAGTGCATGGAGGTAATTGGATTGATGCTGGCGGCAATGGACATCATTCCGTTTGCTCGTTTTTAATCTCAGGCCACTACAGCTGAGCATGCTCAGACAGTGGAATGGAGATTATGCAAATTTGTCTCCTCAGATAGATCTGGATCAGGAGACAAGAGACTCTCTTCTTTGGTGGTTGTCTCAGGATCATCTGTCCCAAGGGACGTGTTTTCGCAGACCCTCGTGGGTGATAGTGACAACGGACGCCAGCCTTCTAGGTTGGGGTGCAGTCTGGAATTCCCTGAAGGCTCAGGGTGTGTGGACTCAATCGGAGTCTCTTCTTCCAATCAATATTCTGGAATTGAGAGCAATTTTCAATGCGCTTCAGGCGTGGCCTCAGTTGGCTTCGTCCAAATTCATTCGCTTTCAGTTGGACAACATCACAACTTTGGCTTACATCAATCATCAGGGAGGAACAAGGAGTTCCTTAGCGATGACCGAATTATCCAAGATAATTCGGTGGGCGGAGACCCACTCTTGTTATCTGTCAGCAATCTACATCCCAGGAGTGGACAACTGGGAAGCAGACTTTTTAATCAGACAGACGTTTCATCCAGGGGAGTGGGAACTCCATCCAGAGGTCTTTGCCACGCTGATCCTCAGATGGGGCAGACCGGAGTTGGATCTGATGGCATCTCGTCAGAATGCCAAGCTTCCAAGATACGGATCCAGGTCAAGGGATCCTCAGGCCGAACTGATAGATGCCTTGGCAGTGCCTTGGTCGTTCAACCTTGCTTATGTGTTTCCACCGTTTGCTCTCCTTCCCTGGGTGATTGCTCGAATCAAACAGGAGAGGGCTTCATTAATTCTAATCGCGCTTGCGTGGCCTCGCAGGACTTGGTATGCCGATCTAGTGGACATGTCCTCTCTGCCGCTGTGGAAGCTTCCATTGAGCCAGGACCTTCTCATTCAAGGACCCTTCCAACACCCAAATCTAGTTTCTCTGCAACTGACTGCTTGGAGATTGAACGCTTGATTTTCTCTAAGCGGGGGTTCTCTGATTCGGTCATTGATACGTTGATTCAGGCACGTAAGCCTGTAACTAGAAAGATCTATCATAAGATATGGCGTAAATATCTTTGTTGGTGTGAATCCAAGAAAGGGTTATCAGCGAGTTCCTTAAAGGGACAAATCTCAGATGTTTAGTCTTTTTGTCAGGCTCCAACCAGAATTAAGCCTGTGTTTAGACCAATTGCTCCACCCTGGAGTTTGAATTTAGTTCTTAATGTTCTTCAAGGGGTTCCGTTTGAACCCATGCATTCCATAAATATTAAGTTGTTATCTTGGAAAGTTTTATTTTTGGTTGCTATTTCTTCTGCTCATAGAGTTTCTGAGCTT
The DNA here is from genome assembly GCF_027579735.1 of Bombina bombina. Taxonomy (NCBI): domain Eukaryota; kingdom Metazoa; phylum Chordata; class Amphibia; order Anura; family Bombinatoridae; genus Bombina; species Bombina bombina. Next base: position 199,955,623 of record NC_069501.1, on the reverse strand, counting down.
TCAGCATTACAATGTGATTCGCCTTATCTTATTTTCCATTCTGATAAGGTGGTTTTACGTACCAAACCTGGTTTCCTTCCTAAGGTTGTTTCTAATAAGAATGTTAATCAGGAAATTGTTGTTCCTTCATTATGTCCTAGCCCTTCTTCTAAGAAGGAGCGTATGTTGCATAACTTGGACGTGGTCCGTGCCCTGAAGTTTTACTTGCAGGCGGCTAAGGATTTCCGTCAATCTTCTTCATTATTCATTGTCTTTTCTGGAAAGCGTAGGGGTCAGAAAGCTACGGATACCTCTCTTTCTTTTTGGCTGAAGAGTATCATCCGTCTGGCATATGAGACTGCTGGACAGCAACCTCCTGAAAGAATTACGGCTCATTCTACTAGGGCTGTGGCTTCCTCATGGGCATTTAAAAATGATGCTTCTGTTGAACAGATTTGCAAGGCTGCAACTTGGTCGTCTCTTCATACTTTTTCAAAATTTTACAAATTTGATACTTTGCTTCTTCTGAGGCTGGTTTTGGGAGAAAGGTTCTTCAAGCAGTGGTGCCTTCCGTTTAGGTCCCTGTCTTGTCCCTCCCGTTTCATCCGTGTCCTGTTGCTTTGGTATTGTATCCCACAAGTAAGGATGAAATCTGTGGACTCGTCATATTTTGTAGAAGAAAAGGAAATTTATGCTTACCTGATACCTGATAAATTTATTTCTTCTACGATATGACGAGTCCACGGCCCTCCCTGTCATTTTTTAAGACAGGTATATATTTTTGTTAAACTTTAGTCACCTCTGCATCTTTGGCTTTTCCTTTCTCTTCCTCACTTCGGTCGAATGACTGGAGGTGGAGGGAAGGGAGGAGCTATATATACAGCTCTGCTGTGGTGCTCTTTGCCACTTCCTGTTAGCAGGAGGATAAATCCCACAAGTAAGGATGAAATACGTGGACTCGTCATATCGTAGAAGAAATACATTTATCAGGTAAGCATAAATTTCCTTTTTGTGTTTCATGTCCCTTATAAAGTAAGAGCCAAAGAAGCAGTGCTCTAGTGGTCCATAGCTGAATATAAACAGTTGGCTAATAAGGAGTGGCATATGTGCATAGCTACCAGTCATGAGCTAGGTTCAGTTATGGAGAAGTGCATTGCTGCTCTAGAACTGTCTTTAAAGTAACAGTAAACTTTTTTTTTTTTTTTTTTTTTTTTTTACATTATTGTGCAAGATATACACAGGTAAAGAGGATATTATGAGACTCACTTTTCTTTTACAAGATATACCGAGTCTGCGGTTTCATCCTTGTGGGATATAATCCTCCTGCTAACAGGAAGTGGCAAAGAGCACCACAGCAGAGCTGCTATATAGCTCCTCCCTTAACTCCTCCCCCAGTCATTCTCTTTGCCTATGCTAGCAATAGGAAGGGTAAAGTTAAGAGGTGATAAAATAACAGTTTTTTTGTTTCTTCAATCAAGAGTTTTTTTATTTTAAATGGTACCGGAGTGTACTATTTTTCCTCAGGCAGAACATGGAAGAAGAATTCTGCCTTGAGTCTGATGATCTCGGCAGTTGTAACTGAGATCCATGTTTGCTTCCCACAAGATAACTGAGGAATACAGAGGAATCTTCAGTGTGGGGAACGGTTCCCACAAGATGACTGAGGTATACAGAGGAATCTTCAGTGTGGGGAACGGTTGCTGCTGCACGCAGCTTTGAGGTATGTGCAGTCTATTTACATATTCTGAGAAGACCTGGTTCAGAATGGCAGACATATTATGTGCATACTGGAGGGGTAAGCAGTAATCTGGATACAATGGGACTGGTCCCCTGTGTATAATACCTTTGTGAGACACCGTACGGTTTTTGCACCTAAGGGCTTGGTTAGACACTGAGACAGCCTGGTAGACTTGATATTTATTAAAGACGTACAGGGCTACATGTTATCTTTACTTGGGGCTTCCACATGGCACTTATTTTTGCTTTAGGCACTTGCCTTTACTAAAACCGCTTTCCATGCGGCCAGTTATGTTTTTTCTCCCATCGTACATGATGGGCAGGGCCTAATTTTCGCTCCTCAGTGCACAGTTAGAACCGGAGATACAGCAAGCATTTTACTCCGGGTGTGAGACAGATTACATGATTTGACAATCAGGAACGTCCATTTCAATACTGAAGGTGCAGTAAAAATTTAAACGTCTTAGTGTAAGGTTTTTTTTGCTGGTGGGCCTAGCAGTACTTTATATGTGTTAAAATCGTCCCTTACTTGGGGTGCAATATCCGATGGCATATTAGGTGCTTTCCCTATCAAAATTTTTAATTTTGCATAACGTTTGTGCACTTTTGGAAATCTGTGTACACTTTTTTTCCTTAAAGGTACAGTAACGTTTTTTTCAAGAATTGTTTTTCTCAAATAATAAAGATTGTTAAAGACTTGTGCTGTTATTATCAGTCTGTTCAACATGTCTGACATTGAAGAAAGTCAGTGTTCTATGTGTTTAGAAGTCGTTGTGGAACCACCCTTACATTGTGTCCTCCTTGTACTGAAATGGCCTTACACTGTAAAGACCATATTTTAGGTAATGTAAATGTGTCTAAAGATGATTCTCAGTCTGAAGAGAACCAGGACATGCCTCCTAATTCTTCCCAAGTATCTCAACCTCTAACGCCTGCATAAGAGACGCCAAGTACTTAGAGTGCCTCTACTTCCTTTACTTTGCAAGATATGGCGGCAGTAATGTCTACTACCCTTACAGAGGTATTGTCCAAACTGTCAGGTTTACAGGGTAAACGCCAGAGGTCAGATAGGAATGATACTGAACCCTCTGACGCCTTAGTGGCTATTTCCGATGTTAACTCCCAATGCTTTGATTTGGGGGTTAGGGATTTTATGTCTGAGGGGGAAATTTCAGAGTCAGGAAATGTATTACCTCAGACGGATTCGGACTTCATGTCCTTTAAATTTAAATTAGAACACCTCCGCTTATTGCTCAGGGAGGTTCTGGTGACTCTGGATGATTGTGACCCGATCACGATTCCCCCAGAAAAATTGTGTAAAATGGACAAATATTTGGAAGTTCCCACTTACACGGATGTCTTTCCGGTTCCTAAGAGTATTTCGGAAATTGTTAAGAAGGAATGGGATAGACCAGGTATACTGTTTTCTCCCCCTCCTAATTTTAGGAAAATGTTTCCCATCTCTGACATCATGCGGGATTTTTGGCAATTGATTCCCAAGGTGGAGGGAGCTATATCTACTCTAGCTAAAAGTACAACTATACCCATTGAGGACAGTTGTGCTTTTAAAGACCCTATGGATAAAAAATTAGAAGGTCTTCTAAAGAAAATTTTTGTTCACCAGGGTTTTCTCTTACAGCCTATAGCTTGCATGGTTCCAGTAACTACTGCAGCTGCTTTTTGGTTTGACGCCCTGGAAGAATCTCTGAAGGTTGAGACACCTTTAGAGGACATTTTAGACAGAATTAAGCTAGCTAATTCCTTTATGACTGATGCTGCTTTTCAAATTGCAAAATTAGCAGCAAAAAACGCAGGCTTTGCCATTGTAGCGCGTAGAGCGTTATGGTTAAAGTCTTGGTCGGCCGACGTTTCGTCTAAATCTAAGCTTTTGTCTATTCCCTTCAAAGGTAAGACCCTATTTGGGCCTGAACTGAAGGAAATAATCTCTGACATTACTGGAGGTAAGGGTCACGCCCTACCTCAGGACAAGCCCCTCAAGATGAGGGGTAAACAAAATAATTTTCGTTCCTTTCGAAATTATAAAGGAACATCCTCTGCTTCCTCTTCCGCCACTAAGCAGGAAGGGAACTTAGCGCAATCCAAGGCAGTCTGGAGACCTAACCAGGCCTGGACTAAGGGTAAACAAGTCAAGAAGCCTGCTGCTGCTGCCAAGACAGCATGAAGGGGCAGCCCCAGATCCAGGACCAGATCTAGTAGGGGGCAGACTCTCTCTTTCTTTGCTCAGGCTTGGGCAAGGGATGTACAGGATCCCTGGGCATTGGAAATTGTGACCCAGTGGTATCAGTTGGAATTCAAGGACTTTCCCCCAAGGGGAAGATTTCATTTTTCAAGATTGTCTGTAGACCAGACAAAAAGAGAGGCGTTCTTACGCTGTGTAAAAGACCTCTACACAATGGGTGTAATTTGCCCAGTTCCAGATCGGGAACAAGGGCAGGGGTTCTATTCAAACCTATTCATGGTTCCCAAAAAAGAGGGAACCTTCAGACCGATTTTAGATCTCAAATGTCTAAACAAGTTTCTCAGAGTCCCATCGTTCAAGATGGATACCATTCGTACAATTCTGCCTATGATCCAGGAGGGTCAATACATGACCACGGTGGACCTGAAGGATGCGTATCTCCACATCCCTATCCACAAGAATCATCATCAGTTCCTGCGATTTGCGTTTCAGGACAAACATTATCAGTTTGTGGCCCTTCCCTTGGGGTTGGCCACGGCTCCTAGGATCTTCACAAAGGTTCTGGGGTCTCTTCTAGCGGTTCTCAGGCCGCGAGGCATAGCAGTGGCGCCCTATCTGGACAATATCTTGATCCAGGCGTCAACATTTCATCTGTCCATATCTCACACGGACATCGTGTTGTCATTTCTGAGAACTCATGGTTGGAAAGTGAATGTAGAAAAGAGTTCACTAGTTCCACAGACAAGAGTTCCATTTCTGGAAACTCTGATAGACTCAGTAAACATGAAAATGTTTCTGACAGAAGTCAGAAAATCAAAGATTCTGAATACTTGCAGGGCTCTGCAGTCGATTCATCGGCCATCAGTGGCTCAGTGTATGGAAGTCATCGGACTTATGGTAGTGACAATGGATATCATTCCGTTTGCTCGCTTTCATCTCAGACCACTATAACTTTGCATGCTCAGTCAGTGGAATGGGGATTATGTGAACTTATCTCCTCAGATAAATCTGGACCAGGAGACCAGAGACTCTCTTCGGTGGTGGTTGTTGCAGGACAATCTGTCCCAAGGGATGTGCTTCCGCAGGCCATCTTGGGTGATAGAAACGACGGACGCCAGTCTTCTGGGCTGGGGTGCAGTCTGGAATTCCCTGAAAGCTCAGGGTGTGTGGACTCAGGCGGAGTCTCATTTACCAATCAATATTCTGGAACTGAGAGCGATTTTCAACGCGTTGCTAGAGTGGCCTCAGTTGGCTTCGGCAAAATTCATAAGATTCCAGTCGGACAACGTCACGACTGTGGCGTATATCAATCATCAGGGGGGAACAAGGAGTTCTCTAGCGATGATAGAAGTATCAAAGATAATTTGATGGGCGGAGGCTCACTCTTGCCATCTGTCTGCGATCTATATCCCAGGGGTAGAAAATTGGGAAGCGGATTTTCTAAGTCGTCAGACTTTTCATCCGGGGGAGTGGGAACTCCACCCGGAGGTGTTTGCGACCTTGATTCATCAATGGGGCACTCCGGAATTGGATTTGATGGCATCTCAAAAGAATGCCAAACTTCCACTTTACGGGTCCAGGTCAAGGGATCCCCAGGCTATACTGATAGATGCTCTAACAGTACCTTGGTCGTTCAACCTGGCTTATTTGTTTCCACCTTTTCCTCTCCTTCCTCGTGTGATTGCCAGAATCAAACAGGAAAAGGCTTCCGTAATTCTAATTGCGCCTGAGTGGCCATGCAGGACCTGGTATGCAGATCTAGTGGACATGTCGTCTCTACCACCGTGGAGACTGCCATTGAGAAAGGACCTTCTCATTCAAGGTCCTTTCCAACATCCAAATCTAACTTCTCTACAGCTGACTGCTTGGAGATTGAACGCTTGATTTTATCTAAGCGGGGTTTCTCTGAGCCGGTCATTGATACTCTGATTCAGGCCCGTAAGCCGGTCACTAGAAAGATTTACCATAAGATTTGGCGTAAATATCTTTATTGGTGCGAATCCAAGGGTTACTCATGGAGTAAGATTAGGATTCCTAGGATTTTGTCTTTTCTCCAAGAAGGATTGGAGAAGGAATTATCAGTTAGTTCCTTGAAGGGACAAATCTCTGCTTTATCAATTTTGCTTCACAAGCGTCTGGCAGATGTCCCAGATGTTCAGGCATTTTGTCAGGCTTTGATTAGAATCAAGCCTGTGTTTAAACCGATTGCTCCGCCATGGAGTTTGAATTTAGTTCTTAATGTTCTTCAAGGGGTTCTGTTTGAACCCATGCATTCCATAGATATTAAGCTGTTTTTAGTTGCTATCTCTTCTGCTCGAAGTGTTTCTGAGTTTTCTGCATTGCAATGTGATTCCCCTTATCTTATATTCCATTCTGATAAGGTGGTTTTGCGTACCAAACCTGGATTTCTTCCTAAGGTTGTTTCAAATAAGAATATTAATCAGGAAATTGTTGTTCCTTCTCTGTGTCCTAACCCTTCTTCTAAGAAGGAGCGTCTGTTACATAACTTGGACATGGTTCGTGCTTTGAAGTTTTACTTGCAAGCAACCAAGGATTTCCGTCAAACATCTTCTCTGTTTGTTGTTTATTCTGGAAAGCGTAGAGGTCAAAAAGTTACGGCTACCTCTCTTTCTTTTTGGCTGAAAAGCATCATCCGTTTGGCATACGAGACTGCTGGACAGCAGCCTCCGGAAAAGATTACGGCTCATTCTACTAGAGCTGTGGCTTTCACATGGGCTTTTAACAACGATGCTTCTGTCGAACAGTTTTGTAAGGCTGCGACTTGGTCCTCCCTTCATACTTTTTCCAAATTTTACAAATTTGATACTTTTGCTTCTTCGGAGGCTGTTTTTGGGAGAAAGGTGCTTCAAGCAGTGGTGCCTTCCGTTTAGGTTCCTGTCTTGGCCCTCCCTTTCATCCGTGTCCTAAAGCTTTGGTATTGGTATCCCACAAGTAAAGGATGAAACTGTGGACTCGGTATATCTTGTAAAAGAAAAGGAAATTTATGCTTACCTGATAAATTGATTTCTTTTATGATATACCGAGTCCACGGCCCACCCTGTCATTTGGGACAGGATTTTATTTTTATAAACTTCAGTCACCTCCGCACCTTGTTAGTTTTTCCCTTTCTCTTCCTATACCTTCGGTCGAATGACTGGGGGGAGGAGTTAAGGGAGGAGCTATATAGTAGCTCTGCTGTGGTGCTCTTTGCCGCTTCCTGTTAGCAGGAGGATTATATCCCACAAGTAAAGGATAAAACCGTGGACTCGGTATATCGTAAAAGAAATCAATTTATCAGGTAAGCATAAATTTCCTTTTTATACATCCAGTTTTAAATAGATTTTTTCGGTTGATTCTGCTCTGGATAAAGCTGTTGGCTGCTTTTGACCAGCATGTGAGCACGCTATACAGTAAAGTGAACAGGGAATCGTAAACAGCCATGTCAGTTGGGGCTGACAGGTGGGCTATGAAGGGGGAAATGAAGCTGCTTTGGGAAAGACCTTCCTCTTTAAATTGGCTGCATAAAAGTAAATCTCGTAATGCTCTCTTTATTTGTGCCCATGCTGCACAATAATGTAAAAAACAAATGGGGTTACTGCCTCTTTAACTATGTGTTTAAATCATTTGCAGTAGCTAAACACCTAGTTCTATGCAAGCAACTGTGAAATAAAGAAATCCTTTAACACTAGAGCATTTTCTTTTGGGACCTTTCAATTGTGAAAGGGAATATGAAGAGTCAGACCTCATAGTATTCTAAGGAGATATCAATCATAATAGACCATGTTGTACTCTCATGTACACTTAGATTTTTATCTATAGACCGTTAAGACCAAATAGTTAAATGCGTTTGGAGTTTTATTCCACTCTTACAACTTATGAAGGACATTGCCAAGTTCTTTGTTGTACAATTACTTGGTTATACAGTATGAAGTACTCAAATGTTGCAGTTTAATTCAGCATTACTTAGCGTAGAGCATAATGTTTCTGAAAAATAAATCAGAAGTTGCTGATAAAGTTGAGTTTCACTTCTGCCAAAAGATGAAATTTTATCTTGATTAAACTAATTTGTATACATTTTTTTTTAATGAATACAATAAAAAAAGCATATACGTATTAAATATATTATTAGTTATATATGTATTAGACCTCAGTTCGATGACCACTGGGCATATGCAACCAGTGTTACCATAAGTCTTTGCTTGAACAAAATGCTGAAGCGCTCACTCTTTAGAGGTTATAGAATGGCTGACGTACAAAAAATATTTGCTATAGTAGATATAAAATGTTCTCCTTGCCAAGCTTTCTCATTTACGGCCTTGTGCTTATGTCCTGTCTCCATTTTTTACAGCTTAGTTTTACCAGCTCTTAAATCCAGCACTTCAGTATTAACAGTGACAAACAGCATCTTTTCATCTGTATTTTGATGTGCATCATTTTTATTAACTTTTTTTTTTTATGTTTCTTTGTTTGTTATTTGATTTTGTTAAAAATGGGACATTAAAACTCAAAAAGAGTGAATTTCAGTTTTAAATAGTAAGATTTTTTTAAAATATTTTCTTTATTAACTTTTACTGGACACATTTTTACTATCTCTCTTTTAATGATAGCTATAAATATATGTACAATGCACCTGCATTTAACTGCTGTGCCTGCTCAGAGACCATATATTGTGTCATTGCTGGTGATTATATAGTACCGGTTGCTCTCAGAAATGCATGGGATGTAGGCACAGTAAAAGTTATCAGTGAAACAAATGATAACTTCTAGCAGAGGCATTTTTGCTAATACGTCTGTATTGAAAAACTGCTTCTATTAAAAAATGAAAAGCATTACATTTTTCTATTTTATGTTCCATTAATTATGAAATTACATTCTGTTAAAGGATGACCTTTTTGCAAAATGTCCTTATGTTCCAGTAAGCAACATGCTAACTCATGGTACCGGTTGTATTTCAACTAATTGGGGGGGGGGGACTGGTGTTATCTTTGACTTATCTTTGTGGGTCATTGTAAAACATGGCCCTTGATCATACATATTCTTATATTAGAATATTTTTGATCGCTCAGTTTACATGTTCATGTTTTTTTTTTCTTTTACATAAAAAGACATAAAAATCACCCTTTTTGTGCTGTTTTTACTGTTTGCTCAATAAAATATTTTATTGTGGCTATATGTAAACAGGTTATAGCATTAAATTGAAGATTTGTTTCTGGTATAGGTGTCAGAAACATTACAAGAAGCTGGGATTTGTGATTCAGTGCCTATACTGAAGTTGGTGTGTCTGATCCTAGTGGGATTATGTCATATGTTTGTGTAGTTAGCACTTTCTGCATCCTGTCTGTTATTAAAATGAGCCACCAAGCATAGCTCATTCTATTTCTAACATAAAAAGAGACCTTACAAGAATCACTGGAATCACTATTTTATGGGATAAATAGTGATTATTAATAATTAAAACAGCTTATAGTCTGTTAATCATTTTCTGTTTCTGACACAATCCAGGACCTTTATGTGAATATGGGCACCAAGCTGAATCGATTGACTCGCCTGTTTTCAGCCATAGTACTCAAAAAATGTGATGTGCTAATAAAAAAAGAGCTTTTTTTTTAAATTGCAATACTAATTGTCCTAAGAAAGCTACCATGAGATCATAAGAATTTTAAAAACATCTTTTTGAAGCATAATTAGAACCCACTGGGGTTGAATTTAAAGAGACGCTGTATTGCAAAAATGACATCTTATAATTAATTTGCTCATATAATTTAATTTTAGCACTAACGATCCTGCTAGCCTATGTGTTTAATACCTGCTAGTACCACTAGAGAGCCACAGAGAACTCCTGGTACCAAACAGCCACAACTGATTGACTAAACGCATAGACTTGCAGGGTTGGTAGATATTTATTTTTGCACTACAATGTCCCTTTATGAAATGGACCCCTGCTAGTTAGTATTCCAGTGCAATCTATAGGTTAATATGAATCACTGTTACTCAAGGCATTCTATGAAAGGACAATTTTCTTTTTCTTTTCTGTGTTGTTATTCAGAAGAAACCATAAGTATAAAACACATTTCCTTTTCTTTTCATTTCAACAAGCTGCTTGATTTTGTGTTTATAGACCCAGAACGAAGACTGGGGAGGTTATTCAGAGGATTCCTTATGATAGAGCACACTCGGAGGGCTTAGCCTCCCCGAACGACCGCCTAAACAGCTGGTAACTAAAGAAATGTATTGTTTTGGTGGCACAAATAAAACCGGGTGCTGTGCAGAGGTTGATGCATGATAAATAGTGCATATTTCTAGTTGAGAAGATATAACATCTTAGTTGGTATATGGTGGATTCTTGTAGCATGGCTGTATTTGGTGAGTGGTGTCTAATTTCAGCTAAGACCTGTCCATAATTTGGTTTAAGCTAACCTTACTGTTGCTATCACTATCTCTATATTCTTCACACATATACAGATGTTTCTATATTCTTTAATGCATTTTCTTTCTCATTTGTTCAATCTATTCCTTGTATATTCCCCTGTAGATTTCCATTTAGTTTCTAACATTCTTAGAAGGTGACCTATAGTCTCGTACACCCACAGTATTTTTATTTTTTTCTCTTTAAAATCTGTTTCGTAATAGAGCTGCATTGAATAGTTCAATTATGGCTTATCATTTTTGTAATACTGGTATGTACAGTTAATAGCTTTAAACTCTTAAAATCTTCTACGCTGAAGGCTTGTTAAAGAAAATCTTATTGTGGACAAGGTCTCCCATTAACGGCTTACGTTTTATTTCTTCCCTTTATGCATGGTATGGTTTTTGTTACATTGTTCTTCAGGTGCATTTTAATTGAATCCTCCATATTTCTTTTAAATATGTACTAAAGTTGAAACCGGATACACTCATGGTCTTTTTAACAGTCTCTTGGATGCTCCTTTATAACCATTATAGTTGTTGCATGATATATGAAAATGATTAAGCTCTTTTATTATTTATTTTTAATTCTGTATTGAAGAATATCGCCCTATCTGCCTAAAAAGGTAAGAGAAGCATTATTGGGTAATACGCATTTTTGTGTACTTTTTTGTTCATAGTGACTCCGTTAGAATGGATTTAGTGCTCTGGCGGTAATTGTTTGGGCAGACCTATACTCAAAAAACAGGGTAGCACAGATTCAGTGACTAAGGATTCAATCTTGTATATTTTGTAAATCGGAAGAAGATGTAGTTTATTTGGCTGATTGTTAAAACTTTTGACCCCCCCCCCCCGCCATATTTTAACACACACATAAAATGATAGTCTTCTTGCAGAACCCATGTCTAATATTGTATACATGTTGTGTCTGATTACGTTACCTAAGTAGAAAGACATTTGCAGAAATGTTCCTAAAGTCAGAGAGAAAACAACATGTTTTTCCTTATAGCAGCACAAAATTCTAGCATGGATACATTTAAAATCCCTTTCATATGAGTGAAATATTGAATTTTTTTTCTTCAACTGTTAAAACAACCACGAATAACAAACCATGATCTAGTCTAGTGTTCCTCAAGTATCCCTGACAGGCCAGATTTTCATGAGCACTGGTGAAATAATCAGCTGATTGGTGAGAGCAAGTTAATAACCATAGTTACTGACCAGCTGATAATTTCACTTGTGCTCTAGTTCAGATATCATGAAAACTGCACTGTTAGGGGTTCTTAAAGGGCCATAATAGTCAAAAAAACATCTTCTGCGACTAGTGCTGCTGATTGAATCAGTGGCGGGTTCTACTTTGCACCAGCAGTCCTCCGCAAGTCTCGATTGACACTTCTGCTGTTTGTTTAACCCCTTTGCAGGGATTAAACACACTGTAGCGTAGTCTTGATAGTTAGAGCATATCACTTTTTGTCTATTATGTCCCTTTAAAGACTGGAGTTGGGAAACACTGCCCCAGCCCACAAAGATAGACCATAATTAAAGGGAGGAGAAATAATATTGTGTAACCAAAACAAATATAAAGTACAATAACAAAGTGAAGATGTGTGAAGTCTTATTAAATGGATCTCCTGATCCGTTTGTTTAAGTATTCAGTCCATAAAGAAGTTTCTATCTATAGAGGATCCATACATTTATGGTAAGATTCAAAGAATGTATGTTTCAACATCACTCATGTTCTACAGGTTGGGTAACTTCTAATATTTAGGCATTTATTTATTTATTTTGGAGAACAGTATGTTCATAAAGGTTAACAATGAGTAGATCACCTTTTTGAGAGCACTTGGAAGTCCCTTTTTCTATGTGTAGCTACAGAAAGTTTGTAATTATTATGAGTGCTCAATAACAAGTCTGTATAAGAAAATGATTTACCATGTTGATTTTAGTAATTTAAAATAAACATTTGTTTAATTTTCCCTTTAAAAGTGAATAGCATAATGCTGAAAATTCATTATTTCTATTGATACCCAATATTTATAATTGTTTGAATTATCATTAATATCCAGCTGTATGTATTGTGTAAAATAGCAAGTTTATTTATTTTTATACCGCAATTAAGAAAACATTTTAGGTAGGATAAACTACTCAACGTATTGGCTTTGTTGTAAATTTGGATAGAGGTAATTTACCTCACTGCAATTTATTTGTCTCATTTGATGCTAGAAGTGTTTTTGTGTTATTTTATACTTGATCGAGACACTCATATTTTAAAATAGGAAATATCTGCTGTCCAAATATGCAGTGCAAAAACTGTTTCTGGATTATAAACTGCTAAATAATCTTAGAGGGGATTGAGTTTAGCAAATTCAATAACCTTCATTTAGCAAATGTAATAACCTTTATAACAGCCATTTTAATCAACAATCAATATAATAATTACACTAACCTTTCTCATTCATCTGTTACAATTTGTTGCTGACTTTCCCAGCAATAGCAATTGATTTCCACTAAGATTTAACTTAATTAATTTGATTGAAAGAATACCTGTGACCTGACCGTGTAAAACATTGCAACTTTGTGTTATATAAGAGTTTGCATTTCTTTTGTAGCCACGTCATGAATACTTTAATGTGCCTGTATATTAAAATGATTCTACACTTCATGTATGCAGAATATCAGAGGACTTACATGTGGATTGAACATGGCAAAATTTCTCTGGATTGGTGAATCCATTAAGCTTGCTTGTAGGAATAATAGCTGTTAAATAATTTGTGCTCCTTTTTATGTTTTTTTTTTTTTTTCATGTGTATTTGTTTAATTTTCCATTATACTGTAAATGTCACCACCACTTTAAAGATAATTTGTTATTCTCTTGGGGGTAATCAGTTAAAGTGATGGTAAATCCTAGTGTTTCAAAAACGCTAGGATTTACCAGCACTAAAAATAAATGGGACCTTAAGTAATGACTTTCCTTCCATATGGTGAGAGTCCACAATCTATTAATCCTGGGAATTACTCTTCCCTGCCACTAGGAGGAGGCAAAGATTTCCAAAACCCAAGAGCTCTATAAAACCCCTCCAACCTTACTGGAAACTAGTCATGTCTTTGTCTCTGCTAGAGGAAGGTGAAGAATGAACATATCCTTGTTATTCTTCCGAGAGATGGGTTCTCACACTGAGTTGACACCCGTTTCCCATAAGAGAGCAGTGTGTGCTGGAGGGATGTATTGGGAGTATGGGTAGTGACATATTTTTCACCTCATGGTAAATAGTCACAAGCCTTCCACAGGTGTCACAGAGACCTGTCCTTTGCTGCCTCCTGTTGGGTTGTCAGTATACTTCTATTCCATATCCTCTGCTGTTATGTTTCAGCACTGGTTTGGCTTTTCCTCCAGTAGTTGGATGCCTATTGGTAAGTACTATTTCTTTATTGTTAGGCACCCTATTTACCCTTTTTATGGTATATTGTGGTTTCTTTACTTGGATGATGTTTTTTGTTCAAGTTTCATCTTTTCATTTTGCAGAATCTTACGCCAACAGACTGTTGTCGTCTCTTCATCAACATGGTTGGCAGATCAATTTTCTTAAGAGTTTTCAGGTTTTGCAGTTGCTCTTTCTATAGGGTTGTTAGGTTTCATGATTGCTGTATCGGAATGCTTTTCTTTTTGCTCATTTTCACATTAGCCTCTTCAGCTTTGTATGCTTCAGCAATGATGCAGGGATCATACTCCGCTATTTCTAAAGATGTTTCTAGATCACATAACAAGTCAGTTCCTGGCATGGTGGCTGAATCATCAGCTTATTATGCAGGGGCTTCTTTTGTTTGTCCTTTCTGAACTGTGTTCTCTACAGATTCAAGTCTTTCAGGTTGGGGCCGTCTCAGTGGGCGGAAGGAGTTTAGTTTCCTCTGGAGACGAGGTTGCCTATAAATGTTCTGGAACTCTGTGCAATTTTCAGAGACTTTTCAGAGTTGGCCTCAGTTGAAAAGGGAGTTTCATCTTCATTTTTAGTCAGACAATGGGGCATATGTATCAAACTCCGTATGAAGCTTGATGCCCCGTGTTTCTGGCGAGCCTGCAGGCTCGCCAGAAACAGCAGTTATGAAGCAGCGGTCACAAAGAACACTGCTCCATAACCTGTCCGCCTGCTCTGAGCCTTCTATGGCTCTTCTACCCAGAATGATTGGCAGAATCAGGAAAGAGGAGTCATCAGTAATTCTGATTGCGCCAGCTTTGCCTCTCAGAAGTTGGTATGCACACCTAGTTCAGATATCCAGATGCCCACTTTAGTCTCTTCCTCTGCATACAGACCTTCTGTCCTAAGGTTAGTTTTTTCTATCTCTAAGCTTGATGGCGTGGAGATTAAACAGTTCTTAGGCAGAGAGATTTTTCTGAGTCTTTGTTACAGGCCTACAAGCCTGTGACTATGAAGATTTATCATAAGATCCGGAGGGCCTTTAGTTTTTGGTTTATGTTTTTTTCCCTTGTTATTCTTTTAGAATTCCTAAGGGTTTGCAGTTTTTGCAGAATGATTTAGATAAGGATTTATCTGCCAGTTCTCTGAAGGGTCAGATTTCTGCTCTTTCAGTTTTGTTACACAAGAAGATTGCTAATCTTCCTGATATTCATATTTTTGTTCAGGCTTTGGCTATAGTTAAACCTGTAATTAAACCAATTTCTCCTACTTGGAATTTAATTTGATATTGATGGTTTTGCAGGCTCCTCCAATTTGAGCCTATTAGGTTACTATTTAACTTAGTTCTTGGTTATGTTTCTTTTGGCTATTCTTTGCGCTAGACATGTTTTTGGTTATTTGCTCTTTCATCAGGACAAGGCAGTTTTTAGAATCAAACATGTCTTTTTACTTACGATTGTGTTCTTGGTTTATGTAAGTCGAGAAATGCTTGTTCTTTCCTTGTGTCTTAGCCCTAAGTTTTCTTCTGAGAAGCTTCTTCATAACTTTTTAACATATGTTAGAGCTTTCAACTATTATGTAGTCACTTTTAAGGATTGCAGACAAACTTCTAGTTTGTTTGTTCTCTTTTCTGGTTTCAGGAATAGGCAGAAAGCTATTGTTTCTTTAGCTTCTAGATTGAATCTTTTGATCCATAAGGCTTACTTGGAGGTGGAACGGCCTCCACCTAAACGGTTTACTGCTCATTCTTCCAGATCAGTTACCTCTTCTTGGGGTTTTTAAGAATGAGGTTTCTGTTGCCCAAATTTGCAAGGCAACTACTTGGGGTTTTTTTGCATTCTTTTTCTAATGTTTTCCATTTTTATGGTCTTTGCTTTTTCTGATGATTCCTTTTGTAAAAATAAGTCCTTTAGGCAGTTGTCTCAGGTCTATTTTGATTTTTGCTTGTCGGTTATTTTATTTTTATATTTACCCTGTTTCTTTGGGTTCTATATGGGTTGTGGATTTAGTTTTGCTGTGAAAAAAGTTATTTTTATCCCGCCCTTATTTCTCATTACTCGTGGACTCCACAGCTTGGGTATTAGTTCCCAGGAGTAATGGATTGTAGACTTTCACCACCTGTATGAAAAAAAACATAATTTATGCTTACCTGATAAATGTAATTAATTTCATGGTACCGTATGGCTATTGGCTAAGAGGTGGAAATATCACCTCATTGAAAAAAATAGGTTTTCTGTTGGCGTCTGGAGCAATTTAGTTTAGCGAGGAGGCCGCAACAGAGAAACGGTACATTTAACGTACCTTTTGAAAAGTCAGCACTGAAGGTCCCATTTATTTTTAGTGCTGGTAAATCCTAACGTTTTTGAAACGCTAGGAATTGTCATCACTTTAATGGCTTAAAGTGGTGGGTCCTTTTTTTTTTTTTTTCATGATTTGTTTATTTTCTTTCACCTCAAAACAAAACCTAAAAATGTTAATATGTTTAATGCAGGAATTCATTAAATATTTGCTAATCTTCTTTATACGTTTAGATTATTTTACTCTTACTAATTTAACTGAGCACTTACAAATCAGTATTTTATGAATAAAGAATTTTTTCTTTAATATACAAAATTCCTATATTTTTTATTTTACATAACTTCATGGTTCTGTTAATAAAAATCATAAACATGTGAAGGAATAAAAAAATTGGTTTATTTTAATGTTATATGAAGTGTAAGCCCCTTCTTCATATATTCAAACTACACCACAAATAAAACAGTTGTATCAGATACATATTATAATTAAAACAGTTGTTTAAAGTGAACGTCAATTTAAATGAATTGGTGCATGTTTTTTAATAATCCTATTAAAAACAAGGGCCCTTTAATTCATCAAAATTGACATTTCACTTGTTTTCTTCAAAAACTTACCTTTTTAATCCTGACAGCCGCTGCAGCGCTTTTGAAGAAAACGAGTGAAATGTCAATTTTGATGAATTAAAGTACCCTTGTTTTTAATAGGATTATTAAAACCTGGGCACCGATTCATCTAAATTGACCTTCCCTTTAAAGCTTAAAATGTAAGTATTTTGCATTAGGCATTATTAAATGCAGTCCAATTATCACCAATTTAGGTCCCATTATATCTGTTGGGTTATGATTCCTTTACTCAATTTTATTGTGTTTTTAAATGCATACAACATTATTTATGAGATATTTGTGGTTTTCTATTCTAAGCATAAAAATAAATCACAAATGTGTTTTTTAGTCTTTTATTTTAGTAATAAAAAGTAGCTTAGACTGATTTATATAAATATCTGTAAATTCACACCATGTATGTTTACTGTGAAAATTATTTTAAAGGAAAAGCTCATGTCCTTGTGATTTTGTTTTAAGGTAAATGCAGATTATGTGCATGTGTTACAAGAAAAATATACTAATGTACATACACATTCATACATTTATTTAAATAAAATATATAAATAAAAAAGGTGCTGGGGATCTAATGGTTATGTTTACGGTGAGACACAGCTGAAGCGTGTTAAACCAATGTTCTACCATTTATCTGTTTTGCACTGTTTGTTTGTTTTTTTTTTAAAGTCAAATTTTTTGTGTTTTTACATTTTTTAAGTTTTGCTACATGGATCTTTTTCGTTATTGATGTTATTTAAAAATGCTTTTTCATCACTATTTAAAGGGACACTGAACCCAAATTTCTTCTTTCATGATTCAGATAGAGCATGAAATTTTAAGCAACTTTCTAATTTACTCCTATTATCAATTTTTCTTTGTTCTCTTGCTATCTTTATTTTAAAAGTAGGAATGTAAATCTTAGCAGAAAGCCCATTTTAGGTTCAGCACCATGGATAGCGCTTGCTTATTTGATGCTTTCCTTTAACCTCCAATAAGCAAGCATAACCCAGGTTCTGAACCAAAATGGGCCGGCTCCTATGCATCATAATCCTGATTTTTAAATAAAGATAGCAAGAGAACGAAGAAAATTTGATAATAGGAGTACATTAGAAAGTTGCTTAAAATTGCATGCTCTATCTGAATCACAAAATAATTTTTTTGGGGTTTAGTGTCCCTTTAAGGAGCAAGTTTTTATATTTGTGTATATATAAATATTTTCCTTAGTGGCCTCATAACCCATAACATACAAACATATTTTTATGGCAGAAAAGAACCAAGAAGGCCCTTGTAGTCTGCTCATATTATTATTATCTATATGATGGCCTAAGAAATTTAAAATCACTAATGCAGGGTATTGGAATTCCTAGTATTTTTACATTTCTTTTTTTGTAAGGATGCGCTTTTAAAAACACTATGACTATTAAACATTCCTTATTATTTGTGCTTTTATAAAATGCATTTGCTTATTTTAGTGTGGATCATAAAATACATTGCCATTTTTTGTTTTACTATTTCCTTTTTAAGCCATTTTTTCTATTAAAATAAACATTTTACTTGTTGTGTGTTTCAGTTGAGTATGTTTTCTTGTTAACATAAAGAATACAGCATAGTTTAGCAAATTAAAGGTGCAGACGTTTAGGCCGGCAAAAGAAGTGGGCAGGTTGTATATATTTGCTTGGGATAATCTGTCGCTTTATAAATTATTATAATTTTTTTTTTTTTTAAACTTAAAATTTAATTTAAAATTTGTTTTTCATTTGGTATTCAAATATGATTTTACATAAAACACATGCAGAATATAAAGTATGTAAGAGAAGATTTTATGTCATCTCATGTAAAATAACAAACTTCATCATGTTTACCTGCTTTGTTGCACCACATTATTGCTTTTGTACAAACTTTTATAAAACTAGGAGTGTGATAGAGATAATGATGTGATTTCAAAAGAAAACCCCAGGTCTTTGAGTAAAAATGATCATTTCTAATAGCGTAACATGCCCTCTGGGACATATGCAGTCACACACAATGCTACTAATTAATTCTGGGTTACCTAATTCACCTGACCTCCGATCAGACCCTGGTCCTGTGGCACCACTGTCAGCCACATAACAAAATAAGATCAAAACCTTGTCCCTGCAGTCGCCATCAGCAACAAAATCCACCTCAGACTTTAAATACGAATCCTGGCCTTGCAACTGCCTCTGTTAGCCCCTTAAGATCACTGATTGCTCTTGGCTGCTTTGGTTTTCCTGTGCGTGGTGTATCTGCTTCTCAAGCATAGTGAACAGGAATGAATTACTTGCAGAGAACAGGAGTGACCTTTTTTTAGAGACTGTCATTTGGATGAGGAGTTATTTGAGTGACCATTTATAATTAAAGGAACAGTCAACACCAGAATTTGTATTGTTTAAAAAGATAGATAATTCCTGTATTACTCATTCCCCAGTTTTGCATAACCAACACAGTTATAATCATATACATTTTACCTCTGTAATTACCTTGTATCTAAGCCTCTGCAAACTGCCCCCTTATTTCAGTTCTTTTGACAGACTTGCATTTTAGCCAATCAGTGCTGACTCCTAGGTAACTTCACGTGTGTGAGCTCAATGGTATCTATATGACACACATGAACTAACGCCCTCTAGTGGTGGAAAAAGTGCATTCAGATTAGAGGCGGCCTTTAAGGTCTAAGAAATTAGCATATGAGCCTACCTAGGTTAAGCTTTCAACTAAGAATACCAAGAGAACAAATTGGTGATAAAAGGTAAACTGGAAAGTTGTTTAAAATGACATGCCCTATTTGAATCATGAAAGTTTATTTTAGACTTGACTGTCCCTTTAAGGAGAGTTAGAGCTTTACAGTTTCATTACATACAAATAATACACTGTACTAACACACCCAGGTGATTTGAGAAAAGCTGCATAAGGAAGGCCAGCCATCTTACTAAACATACTGTAAAACATGTCAGTAGCGCATGGTCTGAAGAACTGCAAAATAAGATGTGAGAATAGGGGAGTTTGGTTATACATTTAAAAAAAAAAATAGGTGAAAAATCTATTGAAATTAAGTGGGAATTTCAGTGCTAAAATTAAATGGTATAATTTTTTACTTCTGGATTGTAATTCATTAGAGAATGAACTTTTTGGCACAATCAATGCTGTTATAAGGAATTAGAGCATGTATTTTTTGTAATAGAAATGCATATAACAAACCCAGGGATAAAGCCAGCTCCCACAACTCTGTTGGGGGAAAGAGGACACCAATAGCATGAAGCGTGAACCAAAAATTGTTCATGGGACACCAACGTTATTTTTTATTTGTAATTATTTTTTTTAAAGAAACTAGATTTTTAGATGCAATTTAAAAGTAAATACACATTTAAACATTGCATGGTATTTTGAAATCTATACAGAGTAGGCCTTGCTGTGTGGTTCCAAAGAAGGTATCTAAACACAAGTTTTAAATTAAATAAAAAAATAATTGACACATCTTATGAGTCAATGACAAGAAACATATGTGCACAGTCGCCAATCACCAGCTCGGTTCTAGTAGTGCATTGCTGCCTTTGAGCCTACCTTGATACGCCTTTCAACAAAGGATACCAAGATTTATTAATAGAAGTACTCTGAAAAGTTGTTTTTTTAAAAAATGCATTCTTTATCTGAACTATGAAAGTTACGTTTTGGCTTTCACGTCCCTTTTAGCCTTACGCTGCGCAGATGATCAAAAGAAAAATAAACATTACATTTTGTGGAAATAAATGCAGGTATCCTTTTAGCAGAACATTGTGCTACTAAAGCTAAAAAAGTAGGTTGGTAGCTGCTTTAAATATTGGCACATTAAATATGCCCTATCACCACCTTTTCTTAACACTGGAACATGATATTTTGCTTGGAACAACCCCATACAGGTAAATCAGTATGTCATGTGTAGTTTTACATGTGCTAATAAAAAGAACATTTTATAAAGTTTTGCAATAGTAATTGAAATAAACTCAAAACCTACTTTAAGATATTCGCACATACCACACCTGCTGGATCCATGTTTGTAAAATCCTTTATTCTAGTTAACCAAGTATTTCTAGTCAGTACAGCTTACAAAGATGGAGACAAAATACCAATAGTTTTGGGTCTTTTGGAAATAATCATACAACCATCACTTGCAACCTCTCCAAGTATTTGATAAACAGTTTATTATCATAATCCCTTTCTTAGTCCTGATAAACTGAGCCTCTGGTATTGCCCTTAGCATGTTCTAGTTCAGAATATTGTTTTCAGAAATGTACCGTACTTACAAAATACTACAGTATGTACCCTACCAAATATAACATCAGCACTAAAAGTAGCATCCCAAAATATGAGCTGTATAAATGTATTACAGTTGATACATGTTCCCTTCCCATACGAATATGAGATCATCAATGTAGTGACCAAAATAAATGTGCATGCAAAACAAATTCTCTAAAGAAACATGAAACATCTCCCACCAATCAAAGTCCCAAGGTAATTCAATAACCCAGTATATTTCACAGTCCAATCCAGGATAATTTATGTAACACAAATTGTATATTCTCCAGAGAACAGGTGACTTAGTAGGGTAGGCTGTCTCTGGAGTCCCAGTAGCGAATACTCACAGCGGTAGAGTAGTAGGCTTGTTACCAGAAAAAAACGAAGTGTCGTTCTCCATTCGTATTCATAAAACAGTTTTATTCACAACGAATTATTAAAAAGGCAATACACAGAAGGGATCAAGTGCAAGGAGTCCATGGTAATTACCGGCTTACGTGTTTCGTCCCTCAGGCTGTAATCATAGCCTTATGGTCAATCACAATTTACACTCCTATAAAAAGCATTAAAATAGCTCTAATTGGCTAATACAAAACCACTCCTACCTGTCTATTCACTTAAAGCAATACTTCAATTTTAATTGCTGAGACAATACAAGGTCTTACATATGGTTCATAATCATATGTCGAACCAAATTAGACATATATAGCAAAGTGTATCAATATCACTTAAAACAATACTTACATTTTAACTGCTGAGACACGTCCTGTGTTTGAAAATCCAGAACATCTCATGTTTATTCAAAAGCTTGAGTCTGTCTCCACCTCTTTTAGGTATTGTAACCATCTCTATAGCACACCACCTGAATATAGCTAAGCTTTTGTTATGTTTTTGTACAAAATGCTGCACTATTGCTGTAGATGATGTACCCACATTTATGGTAGAAAAATGTTCCCTTATTCGCTATCTGATATCTCTAGACACATTTTCTTCCATTACAACAGGGGTAGTATTCCAAATCAATGATTGCTTGAATTGTAATTCTACACATGTAATATACTTAAAGGGACAGTCTACACCAGAATTTTTATTGTTTTAAAAGATAGATAATCCCTTTATTACCCATTTCCCAGTTTTGCATAACCAACACAGTTATAATAATATACTTTTAACCTCTGTGATTATCTTGTATCTAAGCCTCTGCAAACTGCCCCTTTTCTCCAACATTGGTTTGTCCGGTCCACGGCGTCATCCTTACTTGTGGGATATTCTCTTCCCCAACAGGAAATGGCAAAGAGTCCCAGCAAAGCTGGCCATATAGTCACTCCTAGGCTCCGCCCACCCCAGTCATTCTTTTTGCCGTTGCACAGGCAACATCTCCACGGAGATGGTTAAGAGTTTTTTGGTGTTTAAATGTAGTTTTTATTCTTCTATCAAGTGTTTGTTATTTTAAAATAGTGCTGGTATGTACTATTTACTCTGAAACAGAAAAGGATGAAGATTTCTGTTTGTGAGAGGAAGA
This sequence comes from Bombina bombina, assembly GCF_027579735.1. Lineage (NCBI taxonomy): Eukaryota > Metazoa > Chordata > Amphibia > Anura > Bombinatoridae > Bombina > Bombina bombina. Next base: position 199,933,186 of record NC_069501.1, on the reverse strand, counting down.
TGATTTTAGCAGACAGTAACTAAAATCGATTGCTGTTTCCACATAGGACTGTTGAGATGAAGTAACTTCAGTTGGGGGAAACAGTTAGCAGACTTTTCTGCTTAAGGTATGACTAGCCATATTTCTAACAAGACTGTGTAATGCTGGAAGGCTGTCATTTCCCCTCATGGGGACCGGTAAGCCATTTTCTTAGTCAAACAAACAGAATAAAGGCTTAATATGGGCTAAAAAACTGGTAGACATTTTTATAGGCTAAATCGATTGCTTTATTTGGGCATATTATTCAGATTTAGGCTGACAATTTGCATTTATAATCTTGGGGAACGTTTATATAACGGCAGGCACTGTGTTAGACACCTTTTCCAGTCAGGGGGACTTTCTAGTTATAGACTGAGCCTCATTTTCGCGCCATTACTGTGCAGTTGTTTTTTGAGAGCAGGGCATGCAGATGCATGTGTGAGGATCTAAAAATTACTGGAAAAGCTTCTAGAAGGCGTCAATTGGTATCGTATTCCCCTCTGGGCTTGGTTGGGTCTCAGCAAAGACTATAAGCTGGGACTGTATAGGGGTTAAATTTAAAAACGGCTCCGGTTCCGTTATTTTAAGGGTTAAAGCTCTGAAATTTGGTGTGCAATACTTTTAATGCTTTAAGACACTGTGGTGAAATTTTGGTAATTTTTGAACAATTCCTTCATACTTTTTCACATATTCAGTAATTTATCAGGTAAGCATAAATTCTGTTTTTTCAGTTCTTTTGACAGACTTGCAGTCTAGCCAATCAGTGCCTGCTCCCAGATAACTTCTCGTGCACGAGCACAGTGTTATCTATATGAAATACATGAACTAACACCCTCTAGTGGTGAAAAACTGTTAAAATGCAATCTGAAAGAGGTGGGCTTCAAGGTCTAAGAAATTAGCATATGAACCTCCTAGGTTAAGCTTTCAACTAAGAATACCAAGAGAACAAAGCAAAATTGGTGATAAAAGTAAATTGGAAAATTGTTTAAAATTACATGCTCTATCTGAATCATGAAAGTTTATTTTGGCCTAGACTGTCCCTTTAATCACTTGCGAACCTCGTAGAGTTCAATATGTAGGTTTAACTATTAGGGATATCAGATCGAGAATTAGGGAACATTTTTCAACTTTAAACGTGGGATCTACAGCAATAGTGCAGCATTTGTGCAAAAACGTAACAAAAGCTTAGCTACTTTCAGGTGGTGCTATAAAGTAGGTTACAATACCTAAAAGAGGTGAAGACAAACTCAGGCCTTTGAATAAACAAACGCGTTTGCTGCTGAGTTTGAACTCAAAATATGATTTGATCAATTTTTGGAATAATCTTACACATACTGATATTGATACACTTAAAGGGACACTAAACCCAAGTTTTTTTTTCATGATTCAGATAGAGGATACAAATTTAAACAACATTCCAATTTACTTATATTATTTATTTTGATTTATATTTTAGATATCCTTTGTTGAAGAAATAGCAAAGCACATGTGTGAGCCAATCACACAAGGCTTCTATGTGCAGCAACCAGTCAGCAGCTACTAAGCCTATCTTGATATGCTTTTCAGCAAAGAATATCAAGAGAATAAGGTCTGATGAATTATTTTCTCTAACTACAGTCACCACGGTACCATATGGTTTCTCCTATATATATTTCCTCCTGTCCGTCGGTCGAATGACTGGGGTGGGCGGAGCCTAGGAGGGACTATATGGCCAGCTTTGCTGGGACTCTTTGCCATTTCCTGTTGGGGAAGAGAATATCCCACAAGTAAGGATGACGCCGTGGACCGGACACACCGTTGGAGAAAGTAATTTATCAGGTAAGCATAAATTCTGTTTTTTCAGTTCTTTTGACAGACTTGCAGTCTAGCCAATCAGTGCCTGCTCCCAGATAACTTCTCGTGCACGAGCACAGTGTTATCTATATGAAATACATGAACTAACACCCTCTAGTGGTGAAAAACTGTTAAAATGCAATCTGAAAGAGGTGGGCTTCAAGGTCTAAGAAATTAGCATATGAACCTCCTAGGTTAAGCTTTCAACTAAGAATACCAAGAGAACAAAGCAAAATTGGTGATAAAAGTAAATTGGAAAATTGTTTAAAATTACATGCTCTATCTGAATCATGAAAGTTTATTTTGGCCTAGACTGTCCCTTTAATCACTTGCGAACCTCGTAGAGTTCAATATGTAGGTTTAACTATTAGGGATATCAGATCGAGAATTAGGGAACATTTTTCAACTTTAAACGTGGGATCTACAGCAATAGTGCAGCATTTGTGCAAAAACGTAACAAAAGCTTAGCTACTTTCAGGTGGTGCTATAAAGTAGGTTACAATACCTAAAAGAGGTGAAGACAAACTCAGGCCTTTGAATAAACAAACGCGTTTGCTGCTGAGTTTGAACTCAAAATATGATTTGATCAATTTTTGGAATAATCTTACACATACTGATATTGATACACTTAAAGGGACACTAAACCCAAGTTTTTTTTTCATGATTCAGATAGAGGATACAAATTTAAACAACATTCCAATTTACTTATATTATTTATTTTGATTTATATTTTAGATATCCTTTGTTGAAGAAATAGCAAAGCACATGTGTGAGCCAATCACACAAGGCTTCTATGTGCAGCAACCAGTCAGCAGCTACTAAGCCTATCTTGATATGCTTTTCAGCAAAGAATATCAAGAGAATAAAACAAATTGGATATTAGAAGTAAACTAGAAAGTTGTTTAAAATTGCATGCTCTATCTAAATCATGAAAGAAAAAATGTGGGTTTCATGTCCCTTTTAAGCTAAAAAGGAAAGCCAGAAAAAAAATGTCAGCTGTACGTTTTTGAATATCTAAAAATAAAAAACTATTAAACTTGAATTTAATAAAACACAAAATCTTTATTGTATACATAAAAAACGTAAAATAATAAACAAACCACCGATGGTATAGATAAAACAAAAGGCATACAATACACACTATAAAATAGTTAAAAATGAAACAACCTGTATAATCTAATCTGAGGGATAAACTGCTTTATATAGAAATGTCTAGTGGGATAATATATGTTCCCAACTATAGATGCAGTGTTAAAAACTAAGCGTTAACTAAACAGCCTGGAGTGCTGGAGCTTAAACAACTTAGCCCAAGTTTCCATTGAGGTAGTAAAGTTTTGAAACTGGTGGTAACATAAAAAAATCTCCATAGAGTTTAACCCGTTCACTACCGGGACTTTCATAAAAAAAACTTGCACAATATACTAGAGAATTTTTAGCATTTTTGCTATCACTCCATTTAAACAGAAATAGGGCCTTTTTTTGGCTGTGAAAACTAAATATTTGTTTTGAGTAGACAACCCAAGGTATTTTTGTAGGCTTATTTTGGTATATTTTATGCCACCATTTCACCACCAAATGCAATCAAATAACAAATGTTGGTGTGAAATAAATGTGATAACAAAAATCATAAAAGGAAAACCAAATAAAGTTCTGAATAAAGGATATGTCTGTGTCCTCTGGATGAGTTTTTCAGCTTGTTAGCATGAAGATCCCATAAAAAAGGAAACAGAAAATTGCAACATAGTGTGAATCTGTAATGGCACTTTGAGGAAGTAGTTGTTTTGTAACAAATGACTACTCACATTTGTTGGAGCTTTCCACTAAGCTCAAGGATATGCGCACTCCCACTTTATACTGATGGGAAAACAGTACACTAGGCAAAACTTGGATACAAATTTATTTTAAAATATATAAAAGCGTCACATAAGCCTTGATAACACCACAATGTAAGGGTACAAAAGCAGATATGCTGTAATAAATGCTTCAAATCGCCAAACTTGCAAAGAGGTAAATGGATCAGCAGGAGTGTGACCGCCGAAACCAAAACCTCTTTAGTAGCAAGACAGTAGCGCTAAGCCCCCAGGTGTCCTGGCTAGTGTAGTGTATTGATAAAACTCAATATAGAACAGTTCAGTTCCGACGTACGTTTCGCAGGTATGCTTTGTCAAGGAATGTTTGTGCGCATGTCCAAGAGTCCTTTTAAACAATCCATTGATGAGTTTCTGCCAGGTTTGTAGTTCCATCCTCCATTTTGGAAGTTGGCATTTAGGTAATTTGTCATTAAACAACTAGTATGTTTTTCAGCTTCTTTCAGTTTTATAGATTTTGTTGATATATGCATAGATGTTAAGATGGATAACCAGAATTGGTAAATTATGCATTATAATGTTATAGCATTATACATATATGCAAAACTTCAAAAAACATAATCACATTGTGCCTGCAATTGGTGTCTATACTGATGGTATATGTAGGTATTTGTTGTGGTTTTTTTTTTTTTTTTAACCCCTTATTGTGAAGGTATTAGTTATATCTTTTTTAGTTTAAGTGATGTTACTGACTATATGTCCTATGGACCATAATTAAACTACTAAACAAATGTTGGTACTTTTTTTCACAAACCTTGGGTTTCTCACAGAAAATGTTTACATACTGCTTGTGCAATCATGGCACAAATGTTTGTAAAAATTTATCTGGGATCCCCTTTGTCTGAAAAAGCAGACATATTGCTTTTTGGTAATTAGAAGGCCGCTAATTGCAGCTGCACACCACACTTCTATTCCCAGCAGTGAATGGGGTTAATTAGGTAGCTTAAAAGGTTAATTTTATCTTTAGTGTAGAGATTAGCCTCCCACCTGACACTTCCCATCCCCTGATCCCTCCCAAACAGCTCTCTTCCCTCCCACTCCCACACATGGGTAACCCGCATCTCATGTACTGCCAGTATGAAAATATAACATGTTTTTTTTGTTTTGTTTTTATATTTTCTGCAGTGTAGAATCCCCCTTACCCCCCGACCTCCCTGATTCCCCCCCCCCAAACAGCTCTCTAAACCCCCCCCCCCTTAACTGTTAGGCACCATCTTAGGTACTGGCAGCTGTCTGCCAGTTGCTATAATTAAAAAAAAATAAAAAAAAAATTAAATGTATTATTTTTCTTACATATTTTCTGTAGCTTAGTGTCCTTACCCCCCCCCCCCCGATCATTAGTTAGGGCTCCCCACACCCCATTATCCCCTTTTCTGTAGTGTAGCTGCCCCATCCCTCCCTGTTCTTTATTTTTTTATTTTCTGTAGCGTAGGGCCCTCCAGCATCCCGCCCACACCTTCCACCAGTGCCAACAGAAGATCATTACAGAGACACAAACAGTGTCACTGTCTGTAACGATCAGGCATCTGCCCTCATATGAAGCCGGAGCACCGATCGAACTACGGCTCCATATGCAGCACATGCCTGGAGCTTCAGGAGCCCCAGCTCTCAGCTGTAACTTAACAGCCGAGAGTGCTGGAGCTTCCTGAATCGAAGCTGTATATATACGCCTTGCAGTACGATAGGCAAAGTACCGCACAATGTATATATACGTCTTTTTGGGTGAAGGGGTTAATGAAGATGAGGGTTAAAGTTTGGAAACTGGTGATAAAAAGTTTAACATCTCAATGGAAACAAGCCCTTATTTTGTTTTCTTGCAACATGCACACTTCTCGGTGTAGCCCTGCCCGCAGTGTGATTTGGGAGCTGACAGATTTGAAACTTAGTTTATATTCTGCCTGATCTAGGCATGAGCAAGTTTGACTCTCTGCTATCTAGTCTAGTCACTTAAAGGATCAGTAAATACAGAAGATTTGCATAATCAACAAATGTATGCTAAAAAGTCTGCAATAGCATTGAACTTCAAATGAATAGTAAAAACTTTTTTTTGTGACAAATTTCAAAGTTATGTCTATTTCTGCTCCTGTATCATGTGACAGCCATCAGCAAATCGCAAATGCATATACGTATACTCTGTGAATTCTTGCACATGCTCAGTAGGAGCTGGTGATGCAAAAAGTGTAAATATAAAAAATTTTAAACTCTTGAAAAAGTCTGAGCATTCTCAGGCGAAACGTACGTAGAGTTCTTTTAAACCTTACCGGTAGTGTCCTAATATTCTTTGGCATCTAACTTCCAGACTTGGTTTATTTTTCGACTGAGGTGGCTGTTTCTGCACAGGATACAAGAATCACACTGTAATGACTGTTTTTATTCTATTTGCTGCATTTGTTTTTAAACGCTATTGAGTATACATCTTGTCATATACTTACTGTATAATAAATACTCTGCATTTGAATTGGGCTGCGCCTGTTCTTTATCTCATACAGCTAAATATATAAAGACTGTGCACATTTTGTTAATGGAAGTAAATTGGAAAATTGTTTAAAATTGCACGGTCCTATAAGAATCATGAAAGTTTAATTTTGGCTCTAGTAACCAGCCTAGAGGTTTTGTGACATCAGAATAGATAAAGCCTTCTTTGCAGGGGCCCCCTCCTCCTCCTCCTCCTCCTCCTCCTAAGGCTGGGACCGGAAGTAAAGGACATGTACAAATGTAGTGAGAAAATAAAATAAACAAAAGGTAAAATCTATTTAAATAGATGATTAATACATATTGCAATTATTTCCATTAAGTATAAGACACAGCTTAGTGATTTTTTTATTACAACATATTACAGATTAAGCTGTCTTCTCTCAGAGGGCCTCAGCAATATAAATTGCATGTCCCTTACCACTACATTTCCTCCCTTGTCTGATTCCTTGATTATTATATTACTGCGAGACTGGAACTGCTTCACAACCTGTTTGTTTGCAAACATTACATTTTGAACAAAATGTCTACCATTTTTTTTTTAGCATTAAGGGACATGAAAGTCAAGATTAAACTGTCATGCTTTATATAGAGACTTTACAATTTACTTCTATATTTAAATTTGCTTAGTTCTCTTAGTAGCCTTTGTTAAAAGTCAACACCTGTGCAGTAATGCATTACTGGGAGTTAGCTGAACACATCTAGTTAGCCAATGACAAGAGGTGCAGGTGTGTAGCTACCAATCTACTGCTAGCTCACAGTAGTGCATTACTGCTGAGCATACCTAGTTGGTCTCATGAAAATATTTCTGTAGCTTAAACACTTAACAGGACACGCCGGCTGTTGTTTTAACTTGTAGGGGTTAAACGGCATAGTAAAACATATATACTTATAAATAACAACAATTGGATGCGCCTAATAGTGCCGATAGTGTTAAATATCGATCCACATAAACAATTATTGTCTATATAAAAAAACAACATGTGGGATAATATACCCTATATATGACTCTTAATTACTAATATGCATAAATAATGTGCTTAAAAATAAATGTTAAATCATGTACAGTTGTAGTGTACAGATTACAGATATAAACATAATATAATTAAATATATAAATATGGGTGATAAATCACTTATCCCCAATATAAACCGTGCCTTTCCCAGACACGTAATATAGAGTCCCACAGATCTGATGGGGGAAAGATTTGTAGCCCGCTGCTTCTTCAAAAAATTGGTGTCCAAGATCTGTAGTATCAAAAGAAAACAAAAGAAGGCGCCACCATAGTGCAAAATCAGTGTTGTCAATAACAGCCCGCACTCCAATGAAATGTACTTACAAGATGTAAGGCACTTGATAAGTGCTACATATGCCTTCTGAGCTCTTATAGTCGCCCAACAAACTATCCCTCGTACTCTCCAGACTCCCCTGTGCTTGAAAAACGACTTTCTGTTATCCTAGCTTGTTGCCACAGGTAGGTCTCGAGCAGGGAATTAGACTGTTCAATTCAACAGTGATCCTGTATAATAGTCTCACGTGTATTCTATACTTAAGATTAATGTGGGTATATGATAAAATAAAAATCTGTGGAAAGTCAATTCAAGTTAAAAAGACTTTAATTTAAAAGCACATGGCATAGTACTCTGTAACAAAGGTGACAGTGTTATAGCCCAATGCGTGTTGCCCTTTCCAGTGAGACCCGCGCTATTACATCACAAATGCTAAATTTCAGACTATAAGCATGTTGCAAAGACAAATATATTAGTTTGCAGGTAAAACCACATAATTATTTTTTTTTATAATAAAATATTTATAATCCTAATTGAGATTGTCTGTTCCTCCACCCCCCCCACCTTCATTTATTCTTTTGGCTGGGCTGTGATGTTTAGAGCAGTCACATTCACTCTCTACATAGGCTTTCTAAGGGCTGTGAAGGGGCTGGACTACAAAATTGTCATATGACACAAGTTGATTTGAGGTTCACTGGAATTGTCTAAAAAAAAAAAAAAAAGAGTTCATCCTAGTGGGCCGGCATAAAATTGTATTAGAAGCATTACTATATGCACTAATTTAACCCTTTCACAGATGGATTAAAAACAAAAAAGGTACACACAAACACTTTTTTAATGGCAAAGATTATAAATATATGGCTTTTGATTAGTTATTCATGAGGTACAGGGTACATCTGTCGTTAAAAGGATAAAAAAAAACACTATTAATAATTTGAAATGATAATTTAAAAAGCTGCAGTGTTCACAGACTACTAGAAATAAAAAGGTACAATAGGTTTTAATAGAATGTTAATGTGTGTGGGTTTGTTTTTTAACCCAAAAGGCTTTGCATTTGCAAATGATCCAAGACAAAAATACACACACAGTATCAGTTTGTCATATACAGTGTTCTCCACAAAAAAATTTGCCAGCCGGGTGGAGTGTCATATTTCTTTCCTAAGATATGGTGAGTCCACGGCTTCATTATTTACTGTAGGGAATATAACTCCTGGCCTGCAGGAGGAGGCAAAGAGCACCACAGCCAAGCTGTTAAGTATCACTCCCCTACCCACAAACCCCAGTCATTCTCTTTGCCTTCGGTGCAAGGAGGAGGTGAAGTTTTGGTGTCTGAAGAAAATTAGATTTTCGCTACAAGCAAGATTTTATTATTTTAAAAGCAGAATAGGTTTATTTGGTCTTTCCTTCTTCTAAATTCAGGGTCTAGCCGTAGTCCACGTCAGCCTCTTCAGTAGGGCAGTGGTGGCTTTAAAGCAGTTAAGAACTCATGAAGTGGGCCTCACTGCGCTTTTCTAACATTTTGCTGCCCTAGTATAAAAAGCCAGAGTAGGTTTACTCTGTTCATTCTTGTTCCACAGGTCTCTGTGAGGAGTGGCTTCCTCTTACGCCGGGTGGGCTGTCGTCCTGCCAGACAGCTGGATGTGCAGTTAAGTGCCATTTTTTATCTTCTGGAGAAGAGAGTTGGCACTAATGGGTTAAAGATAGACTGTGCACTTTTTTGGGTTCAGGATTCTTACAAGGCAGGCAGCAGACACTCTATACGTACATGTGAAAAAGACTGAAATTATTTGCCATAGGCTTAAATTTTTCATTGATGGCTCAGGGCTTATTTTATTGGGTTGGTGTAATTCAACTCTGACATCTTGGGCAGTATTGTTCCGTGATCGCAACACAGTCTCAGATTGCTGCATTGAACCGTTTGGAGGTGGTTCCTTTATTCGGAGGCAGTTTTTTTTTTCTTGCCTGGAGCGCCAGCTTTCTCTAAATAGTTATGTAGCGTCTCAGCCGGTCATTTGATCTGCTCCTTGTTCCTTAAATGTCCGGAGCTGTGTCGCAGATTGAAGAACACCTCCGCGTAATGATAGTGACTCTAGAAAGGAGAGATTGCGTTACGGAGAGTGAGAACCTCCTGTGGATAGCAGACTGTCGGTTTACAAGGGGGAAGGTAGGCACCTCAGTGGTATCACTGCGGTGTAGAGGTGCATTAATAAGATTTACGTTAACCCCTGGTGTGAAAATTTGTTGTTTTTTAGTTAGATTAAATAGCTAATCTTTTTTCTTAAAGCTGTAGTACAATCTAAATATTTAAAGTTACAGTTTTTTTTTCCTTTTTGTAATTTCTGATTATATCATAGAGGATCCTGCTCCTATGGACAGGTGCGGTATTTGTTTGGATGCCCAAGTTGAACCTTCCTTGCCATTTTGTTCCTCTTGTATACTCATAAAGATAGACTTTTTCTTTCTGAGCCATCAGTCTCTCAGGTTGATGCTGTTCAGGCTATGCCACAGCATTCTCCTTATTTGTCCCAAGACTTATTGGCGTCACATGCAGTGCGGATTTAGCTGCCATTCCCATGTTACAGGGGAAATGCAAGAGGAATGTTAGAGACTCAGTAAGGTTTCTGTTCTGACTTCTGATAATCAGGTCTGATGAGGAAGATACATCGGTAGCCTCCATCTGATGCTGAAGTTGTATCCTTCAGATTTAAGCTTGAACACCTCTGTGTACTGTTAAAGGAGGGTTTGGTTACTCTTGACGACGCAGATACTCCTACCGTTGCCAACCCTAGGAAATCTGACATTTCTTTCCAGCAGCTGTTCCACATACGTAAGGATTGATTCGGAAATCTGACAAGCATAATAAATACTTTGATGTTCCTTCCTCTGTGGAGGTTTTTCCTGTGCCAGACCATGCCATGGAGATTATAGCAAGGGAATGGTAGAGGCCTGGGATTCCTTTTCCCCTGTCTCCTGTTTTTAAGAAAAATGCTTCCGGTTGCTGACTCCATTAAGGAGTCCTTTATCACTGACGCTTCCTTGCAGATCATTAAATTGGGAGCTAAAATGTCTGGCTTTGCTGTGATGTCTCGCAGAGCATTGTGGCTGAAATCTTGGTCAGCTGATGTTTTATCCAAGTCTAAGCTTCTGTCGATTACTTACAAGGGTAAGACCTTGTTTGGACCCAGTCTGAAAGAAATTATTTCTGATATTTGGGGGGGGGGGGGGAATTATCTTTAATCCCACAAGACGAGAAGAATAGACCGAAAAGGAAGTCAGAGTAATTTTCGCTCCTTTTGTAACTCCTCTTCCAAGCAGGAAGAAGTCTTCTTGGAAGCCCAGTCAGTTTTGGCACAAGGGGAAGCAATCTAAGAAGCCCGCAGCTGACTCTAAATCAGCATGAAGGGTTTGCCCCCGATCCAGGATCGGAATCAAGTGTGGGAGCAGACTTTCTCAGTTTTTTCAAGCATGGATACGAAATGTTCCGGATCCTTGGGCTGTGGACATAGTATCCCAGGGTTACAAATTAGAATTCAAGACATTTCCTCCCAGGGGCAGTTTTTACCTCTCAAGATTATCTGTAGACCAGATAAAGAAAGGCGTTCTTGAAATGTGTACGAGACCTTTCCGCCCTGGGAGTGATAGCTGACCTGAAGTGTCTGAACAAGTTTCTCAGAGTACCGTCCTTCTAGATGGAAACTATCCATTCCATTCTTCCTCTGGTGCAAGAGGGCCAATTCATGACGACCATAGACCTAAAGGATGCGTACCTCAATGTTCCCATTCACAGGGATCATCACAAATTTCTACAATTTGCGTTTCTGGACAAACGCTTCCAATTTGTAGCTCTTCCATTTGGCCTTTCCACAGCTCCCAGAATTTTCTCAAAAGTTCTGGGGACTCTCTTGGCAGTGATCCCGGGGAATTGCAGTGGCGCCTTACCTGGACGATCTTTTGGTTCAGGCGCCATCTTTTCAACAAGCAAAATCTCACACAGATATTTTGTTGTCTTTTCTTCGTTCCCATGGATGGAAAGTGAATCTGGACAAGAGTTCCCTTGTTCCAGCTACAAGGGTAGTTTTCTTAGGGACTATAGTAGATTCCCTTTCGATGAAAAGAGCCAAAATTCTTTCTTCCTGCCTCTCTCTACAGGCTACTGTTCGACCATCAGTGACTCAATGTATGGAGGTAATAGTTCTGATGCTGGCTTCCATGGACATCATTCCCTTTGCTCGTTTCCATTTGAAAGCTCTGCAGTTGTGCATGCTCAGACAATGGAACAGGGATCATGCAGATTTGTCCCAGAGGATAGATCTAGACCAGTCGACAAGAGACTCTCCCATGGTGGCTTTCTCAGGAACATCTGTCTCGGGGCACATGCTTTCGGAGACCTGCCTGGGTGATTGTGACCACGGACGCCAGCTTGCTGGGCTGGAGAGCAGTCTGGGACTCGTTAAAGGCACAGGGCCTTTGGACTCGGGAGGAGTCTGCTCTGCCCATCAACATCTTGGAGTTGAGCGATTTACAATGCTCTGATGGCTTGGCCTCAGTTGTCCTTAGCCCAGTTTGTCAGGTTCCAGTCAGACAACATAACCTCAGTGGCTTACATAAACCACCAGGGAGGAACTCAGAGTTCCTTAGCCATGAAGGAGGTGGCTCTGATTATCCAGTGGGCGGATGCTCACAATTGCTGTCTGTCTGCCATCCACATTCCAGGAGTGGAAAACTAGGAAGCTGACTTCCTGAGCAGACAAACCTTTCATCATGGGGAGTGGGAACTCTATCCGGAGGCGTTCAGCTTGGCCGGAATTGGATCTGATGGCGTCTCGGCAGAATGCCACGCTTCCAAGGTACGGTTCAAGGTCAAGAGATCCAGAGGCCGCTCCGATAGATGCTCTGGTGGTCCTTGGGATTTCAGGCTAGCATACCTGGTTCCTCCGTTTGCTCTCCTTCCATGAGTCATTGCTCGTATCAAACAGGAGAGAGCGTTGGTGATTCTAATAGCCCCTGCATGGCCTTGCAGGATCTGGTATGCAGACCTAGTGAAGATGTCATCTCTCCCACCGTGGAAACTGCCTCTAAGGAAGGACCTTCTTATTCAAGGTCCCTTCTTTCATCCAAATCTCGTTTCTTTGAAGCTGACGGCTTGGAGATTGAACGCTTAGTTCTGTCTAAGCGTCATTTTTCTGAGTCGTCGTTGAGACCATGATTTAGGCTCGCAAGCCTGTTGCTAGAAAGTTTTACCAGAAGATATGGCGTAAATATTTTTATTGGTGTGATTCTAATGGCTACTTTTGGAGTAAGGTCAGGATTCCTAGGATTTTGTCCTTTCTCCAGGAAGGCTTGGAGAAGGGTTTGTGAGTCAGTATCCTGAAGGGTCAGATTTCTGCATTATCTGCTACATAAGCAAAGAATAACGGGTTTGTGGGTGGGGAGTGATACTTAACAGCTTGGCTGTTGTGCTCTTTGCCGCCTCCTGCTGGCCAGGAGTGATATCCCCAACAGTAAATGATGAAGCCGTGGAACATATCCGGAAAGAAAGAAATGTATCAGATAAGCATAAATTTTGTTTTTTCAATATTATTAAATTTTCTATCATTTATAAATGTTACTTAAGCTATCCAATACACAAATTAATTTAACATAATTTAACATAAATTGATTAAATGATATTTAATATTAACTAATGTAAGCTTCATATTAGCTTAAATTTTAGCCGTGTGGTCTTTAAAATCAGCCGGGTGGTGCACTCACTTAGCCCCGGGGAGTACACTGCATATACATAGTATGTGTGCCCAAATTTGTCACTCTTATTTAAAAGAAAACTTTCACAGGTGCCCAGTGTAAAAAAAAAAAAAAAAAGTTTAGACTGTATTGATTCATATGAAAAAAATAGTTTATTAATTACTACAATTGCAGCAAATTAAACCAAGCATAGGGCAGTAGACAGATAGCATGCCAGCAAATTTGTTTTGAGTTCCACCTTGGGCACTTTTGTCATAGGTTTATCACTGCACTATTTATCAGTAGGCTTGATTATAATGTTGTCATTATTCTGTATGACATTAATTGGTCTATTCTATGTCAAATAGCCCCACACGTACATTTTTATTTATATATATATATATATAAATTTATTTTTTTATTATAAATGTATGGAAGGGATACAAAATATACAGACTGCACTTGTTGGATTGAAGACGAACATTCCTTGCAGCTTTAATATGGTGGTGATTCGTGGAGAATCTCCTCTTCCTCAGAACTATCTATATATATATATATATATATATATATATATATATATATATATATATGATGTGTGTGTATATTTGTGTGTGTGTATATAATATATATATATATATATATATATATATGTGTGTGTATATAATATATATATATATGTGTGTGTATATAATATATATATATATATATGTGTGTGTGTATATAATATATATATATATATATATATATATATATAATGTGTGTGTATATAATATATATATATATGTGTATGTATGTGTATATAATATATATATGTGTGTATGTGTGTGTATATAATATATATATATATGTGTGTATGTGCATATATGTGTGTATGTATATGTATATGTGTGTATATATATATATATATATATATATACATAGGGCTTGAAATTTTCAGTGGTCCTGGATGACTTAGAAATTGCAGTGGACAAATTAGAAAAATTGACTTTTTCCTATCTTTGACATTCAGTGGACTACTAACTTTGTCCCTCTGGGCTAGTAGTTTTTAACCCCTGACTAGTAAAAAAAATAGGGATACATACACACAGAGATCATGCCGCAGTTCTTTGTCTAAAGTAGTGCAACATTTTCTAGCAGCACCGGTTAGTTTGAATGACAAAGCTGAAACTTGTGGAATGTTGTTTCAGGTTTTCCTACTTTCATGTATCTGCGTTTTTTTGAAACAACCTTTAGCTGGCATTTTGCTTGCAAATTGATGTTACAATTAGAGACATTATTTTGCATGATGTTTCTCAAGTGTTCAGTTACTATGGTTATCATGCATAGCACTGGTATTTTAGCTGTACATTTGCTAAACTTTTGAAAGCGCACAAAATCCTCAAAGTGGTGAAAGGCTTTTTGTTCTTCCAGACCCGGGCAGATAAACATT